>NC_133365.1:8305349-8360292 GCF_049309525.1 Garra rufa | reverse complement strand
CCTCGAGGAATAAAGGTGTATTGCACGTATTGAGTCATCAGATATTTATATATTTTTGTGCACGAAAAATATACTTACAATGTTACACACCTCGGTTCTCTAGCGACCCTATACACTTTTTCCAAAAAAAGAAAACAGACATTCTTTTATATTTTGTTATTTTTTCCATGTTATATTGTTTATATTGAATAGAGAGAATTGAGAAATACTAAGGAAGTTGATGTCAAACTTGAAAAAAAAATAAGGAGGCAAAGGGTAGTGAATGACATCCTAGGTTGCTAAAGACCTGAGGTATGCATTTAAGGGTTAATATAATATGATCCGACACCACAAGGCAAAGTGTATCCATGGGCATTTTTTGCCTGTTGATCCAGCAGATTTGTTCGCTCATTTGTGAGGTCAAGCACTGATGTTGAATGAAAAGGCCTTGCTCGCAGTGTCTGTTCCAGTTCATGCCAAAAGTGTCTTTATAGTCCTTGCTTTGTGCACTGGGTCACAGTCATGCTGGACTAGAAAGGGACCTTCCCCAAGCTGTTCCCACAAAGCTGGAGACATAGCACTGTCCAAAATTTCCTTTTATTAGACCTGAAAAAAGAGACCCATGCAGTTATCCTTCTTCCACCAAACTTCCACCATTTGGCACAATGCAGTCAGGAGGTAATGTTCTCCTGGTATCTGCCAAAACCCAGACTCGCCCATCAGGTTGCCAAACAGTGAAGTGTGATTCATCACTCCACAGAACAGGTTTCCACTGCTCCAGAGTCCAGTGGCAGTGTGCTTTACACACTCCATCTAAGGCTTGGCATTGTGCTTGGTGATGTGAGGCTTGCATGCAGCTGCTCAGCCATGGAAACCCATTTCATGACGCTCCCAACTCACAGTATTTATGGTGATATTAATGCCAGTGGAAGTTTATAACTCTTCAGCTATGGAATCAGCAGAGCGTTGGTGACTTTTACCCACCATTCACCCCAGCATTTGGTGACCCACTCCTGTGACATGGTCTTCAGCTTCATGGCTGAATTACTGCTGTTCCTAAATGCTTCCATTTTCCGATAATACGAGTTACAGTTGACCTTGCAATATCTAACAGGGATGAAATTTCACAAACTGATTTGTTCTTGAAATTCGTGAAATGTGCATCCTGTCACAGTACCATGCTTGAATTCATTTAAATTAATTAGAATGTATATTTATTACAATTGACTTTCTTCTTGGAAATTGAGAAACAAAAAGTAGTTGATAATAGATGCCTTATAATTTTGAAGCTTCATATACTAATGAGGTCTAAAACCTCACCATCACATTTTGCTGTTTTCTCTATCTTTCATTTTCTTCATTTTCTTATGTTTTCATAACTAAAAACAAACAATAACAACTTTGTTAATGAGAGATGTAGATGAGAATGGCTTGATGGCTTCAAGCTGAGTTGCACTGGACAAACAGACCGATCAAAACTGATCAGTAGAATTTTGAAAAGCTTTGCTTGGTGTGTTGGATCAAAATAAACTCATACAGGTTTGAAATGACATGAGGAACAGTAAATAACAGTAGAATTTAAATTTTGTATCAATTGTTCCTTTAATACCACTGTCACGTGAGAGATGAATGTCTGGGTCCAAGTGCAGGTAAAAGAATATATTTAATAAACACAAATAAACAAACCAAAAGGCCAACACGGCACAACACGACTTGAAACACACACACACACACACACACACACACACACACACACACACACACACACACACAAATAAACAAAACTGAAACACGGTCAAAGATCCAGGAGCCAGAAACACAGAAACAAACCATACGGAAGACAGCATACAGGAAACAATGCAGACTCAACAGGGTAGTGGGAGAGTGGAGATTATAAAGACAATGGTGATTGTGAACAGCTGTGGATGTGAGTGACGAGACAGGTGTGCACACTCAAGGGAGTGAAAGTGCCGGGGGAAGGGAAACAACGACCTCAGGTGGCTGAGGAAAGACCCACAGCCCAGATCATGACACTACCCCCTCTCTAGGGAACGGCTCCAGACGTTTCCCATGGTAAAAAGTCTGGAGGGAGGAGGAACGGAGGAAGGTGAATCAGGGGGAGGGATGGCGGGCCAGGCCCGTGCAGTGGAGGAACGTGAGTTGGCTTCGCCGCCAGAGGAACACGAGCCGGCCTTGCCGCCAGAGGAACGCCAGCGGCCAGAGGAATGTGAGCTGGCATAGCCGCCAGAGGAACGTCAGTCGCCAGAGGAACGTGAGCTGGCATAGCCGCCAGAGGAACGTCAGTGGGCACCGCAGCCAGAGGAACGCGAGCCGGCATAGCCGCCAGAGGAACAGAGAGAGCGGTCACCGCCGCGTCCGGAACAGAGAGAACGGTCACCGCCGCATCAGGAAAAGAGAGAACGGTCACCGCCGCATCCGGAACAGAGAGAACGGTCACCGCCGCGTCCAGAACAGAGAGAACGGTCACCGCTGCGTCCGGAACAGAGAGAACGGTCACCGCCGCGTCAGGAACAGAGAGAGCGGTCACCGCCGCGTCCGGAACAGAGAGAGCGGTCACGGCCGCGTCAGGAACAGAGAGCGCGGTCACCGCTGCGTCCGGAACAGAGAGCGCAGTCACCGCCGCGTCAGGAACAGAGAGCGCGGTCACCGCCGCGTCAGGAACAGAGAGCGCGGTCACCGCCGCGTCAGGAACAGAGAGCGCGGTCACCGCCACGTCAGGAACAGAGATAGCGGACGCTGCCGCATCAGGAACGGAGATAGCGGTCGCCGCTGCATTAGGAACGGAGATAGCGGTCGCCGCTGCATCAGGAACAGAGATAGCGGATGCCGCCGCCTTCCCGCGGAAGAGCGTCTCCGCCCCCGCCACAAAGTAGGGGCGCATCTGCGTAGCCTCGGCCCTATAGGCGTCCATCTCCGCCAGGCAGGCGTAGATGTACTCGAAACGAGTGGCCGACGCCGCCTCAAAGGACATCCCCGCCGTCTCGGGAACAGAGCATGTGGCCGCCGCCCCCAAGCGGGCGCACGCCGCCGCCAAACGGGGGGACGCCGCCTCCCTGAAAAAATTCCTCCCCGCTGGACCCATCTTGGGAGTCTGCATTCTGTCACGTGAGAGATGAATGTCTGGATCCAAGTGCAGGTAAAATAATATATTTAATAAACACAAATAAACAAAACCAAAAGGCCAACACGGCACAACACGACTTGAAACACACACACACACACACACACACACACAAATAAACAAAACTGAAACACGGTCAAAGATCCAGGAGCCAGAAACACAGAAACAAACCATACGGAAGACAGCATACAGGAAACAATGCAGACTCAACAGGGTAGTGGGAGAGTGGAGATTATAAAGACAATGGTGATTGTGAACAGCTGTGGATGTGAGTGACGAGACAGGTGTGCACACTCAAGGGAGTGAAAGTTCCGGGGGAAGGGAAACAACGACCTCAGGTGGCTGAGGGAAGACCCACAGCCCAGATCATGACAACCACACATGGCTATAATTGGCTTGTTCTAGATAATTTAGGGTCACACTTTAGTTTGGGGACCAATTCTCACTATGAACTAATTATTAAATAAAAATGTTTCCCCAATGAACTGCTAATGTGCTGCTTAATAAAAGTTAGTAAGATAGTTATGTTTAGTTGGATTAAGTAATATCGAATATGGTGATGCAGAATAAGGCATTCATATGTGCTTTATAAGTACTAATAAACAGACAATATGCTAGTAATATGCATGCTAATAAGCAACTAGTTAATAGTGAGAATTGGTCTCTAAAAATGTGTTATCATATAAAGTTATAGAAAATATGTGTCCACAATTTTCTGACCATTTGTTTTGCTCAAAATCATTCAAAAAATGTTTGCAACAAAGACGAACATGCATTATTCATTGCCAAGGTTGGCATATTTTGTAACTGACACAAGGAGAAACCACCGCTTCTGTAAATCAGCCAGATGGACATGGTTATTGACCTTTACTGATAATCTCAAAACAGCCAAATAATCAGTCTGGGCTCCTTTATAGATGCTCATCAGGTTACCATCAGTTTCCTAGCACAGACTGTAATGTTTTGGGAGTAATAATCACATTTAAATGTGACAGAGAATCCTGTTGTCAACAATTAAATCCAGTAATCCTTGCCTAAAGAACAAAGCCCTGGAAGATAGTTTGCAGTAGCCGCTGTAGGTCTAGTTAAGCAGACTGGAGTAATTTTGTTTGTGTGCCACAGAATCAAAGAGTTCTCTGCTGACATTGTGGCTTGAAAATAACTCCGTAGTTCCCACCTTGAAAGTTTGTTCTCCTTTTTCTCAAAGATTAAAGGCGTGTGATGTTACACGACGGCATGATGCCTTTTTCAAGTCTGTTTTCCTGTGCTGGTAAAACAGGTGTTAGCTTCAGTGCTGTTTTATGCAGTATTCGTGTGGTCTGACCTATTGACTCCTGGCTTCACATGACATCTCACTGCATCTTTTACTTACACTAGCATTTTTTGGACAAATGATCTAATGCACTGATTAAATCAGGAATGGTATCTCCAACCCCAAAACTATTTAACAGGTTGGCAATTTTGCATGAATGCATATGATTTGATTTGTACAAAATTTTTCACTTTATAGAACAAAAAAATGAAGCATGAAGGGCCACCGTTAAACTAACCTTAAAGTAGTTAAAACAGTGTGTTGGCATCTCTGTAGATATTATAAATAGTTGGAGTGTCTATTGTCTGGATGTGGCTGTTAGTAAAGGTCATAAGCATCACACAATCCATCAAAATAATCAACTTGACATTGACCTGTGATATATTGCAGTACACAACATTATGTATGCAATTAAGGGGAGAGAAATTAACCTGACACTGCATCTACAGGAGTCATTTTAAGGAGTCTGTCATCTGACTTTTAGTTAAAGGGGTCATGAACTGTCTTTTATGTTTCCCTGAGGTCCACTTATAATGTTTTTTTTTTTAAGATTTTACATCAAAAATATTATTTAAAAGTAACATAGGCTATTTTATGTCTTGTTTTTAACCCTCCTCTTTAGAATGCTTTGTTTGAAGTAAATGCCCACTGCTATGATTGGCTAATAGTTGTGTATGTTTGCAGCCTACATCCTTCATAGATGGATGCTGCTTTGATTTTTTTAGGCTAAAAACACATCAATACTCAGTACACATCAAACAATCGGTGATAACAGACAAAACAATAGTGACCACGTAATAAAAACAGTTACTCACACTTGCGTGATGAAACATTATTGTCAGATCCAATATAGTCGGCACAGCATCATCTTTTAGTTTCAAATTTTCTGAAAATCCTGTGTGGACTGTGCCTCGTTTGTAAACGAATCCACTGTAAAATGGAGTGAACAAAGGATCAAGTTATTATTCATGCAGTCTGGAATTTCATAAGAAATAAAAAATCCACTCTTTCCTAATGTTGGGATCAGAAGGAGTACAATGCAAAGACTGTTTTTCCACAACTTGGCATTGCACATCATCTTTGGAGCCATTTTTATCGTTTGGTTTCTGTGTGGACCTACGTTTTGCTCTATTGTTATTTAGACTTGTTTACTTGTATGTGCAAATTAGTGCTAAACAGGCAGTGATGTAGAAGCAGGCGTTGATGATCTTCTGCAGAGGCAGTGCTTAGCCGCACGTTCTACAATCTGTCGTTTTGGCATATTGGCTTCAATATAAGTTGTTTTTAGACTAATGAGAAGGCTTTGAGTTATACAACTTTCAGAATGTTTTAAAGTAAAATTACCTCTTATATGTCAAAAAATCAAGGGAATTTTAATTTCTAAGTTCATGAAATTTTAAACACTTTCTTAAATGAGAAATGTTCTCTTCTGAGTGAATGTGGGGCAGGTTTTCTGTGTATGAGTGGAGGAGACAAAATTACTCTCTCCTGACAGCTTTTAAAGACAAGATGTGTGTCTCAGTAGTCCTTCTAAACAATTAGTCTTCATTTGTAAATAATCAAGAGTTACAAATGCCAAATTGTTAATTGTATCATTTATTTAACAATGTCGCATTAAGCACTGATTGGAAGTTGCTAGATTGAATTGAGGTCAGCTATTATCCCCCCATTTTCTGCTATTCTTTGCAGTATGTTAAAGTATACAGTATATATTTAAGAAGTGTTTTAATTTTTTTAGAGCTGCATCCTCAGTAATAGAAATGACTCAACCATGTCCTCTTCAAATAAAGTGTCAGAAATAACCTCCAACAGGAAACCGTGAAGTGTTGCTCACGGTGTGCTGAGGGAAGATACAGAGCTCGCCCATATAATCATACACCCAGAAATATACCTGCAACAGAGAACAGCTGCTGCAACCGCTGGGACTGAGGAAGGCCGAGTGATAATTGTGTCAGCTTGAGTGTTGAGATCCCACTCGTTTCCTCTCGAAACCCTGATAGCTGTACTTAATGCAGTTACAGGTAGATTGGTATAGCTACTGTTTCTGCACATATTCTATTGGTTGTTTGGCCAAACTTGTCTGAAATGAGAACACATTTTGATTTGAACATTCTGATCTTATTAAAGTATCTAAAGCATAGGCACTGATGGGAATGTGCTGTAATTTGAAAATAACAGATGCATTCTTGTATGGCAAAAAAAAAAAAAAAATAAATAAATAAATAAATAAAATTAGATAAAATATTTAGCTCAAATATATTTTTAGATATATTAAAAATGGCTAAACAAATGAATTAAATTAAAAGTACATTATTTTTGATAAAATATGTGACAGAAAATATTTTATCAAATTTATTTTCTACCAGAATATGTTGGCCTTTGGATAGACGTTATAGAAATATGTAATAGTTATTTCTTGTATTTAATGTGTTTACATTGATTATTTTAAATGTGTGCTGTATTGTGGGTGATTTGCCAATAATACTTGCACAATCTGCTCTATGTGCAAACTTATTACATTCAGTTATTATTTTGTGTTCTAAATGTATTCTATAATTTTGAATAAAGTGATTGTTCACAGGAAAGATTTAACATCACATGAATCCAGTTAACATTTCAGGGGAACTGTTTTGTTTTTATGTTTTTAGTCAATTTAGCCACAATGAAAATAAATCAAATTACTATCTGCCTTTCAGTTTTATTAATTTGCTCTTGCAGTTATCATTTCTGAGATGTCTTTCGGGCTTAGTAAATAATTTTTCAGGAAGCGTTGACACTGTTTTTCTTTCCTTTTTTTTTTTTTGTGCACGAAAGAAAATCTGTCAGCTTACAGAAGTAAGGTCATACTGTTATAAAGTTTGCATTTTTTATACATGAAATCCTTTGTCCTGTAAAATGTGCATTTTTAGTGACTTGTTGGCCTTCTGGAAAGTATGTTCATTTACTTTATTTGTATTCAGTACTTGGTAGGGGCTACTTTTGCTTGAATTACTGCCTCAATTCAGTGTGGCATGGAAGTGATCAGTCTGTGGCGCTGCTGAGGTGGTATGGAAGCCCAGGTTTCTTTGACAGGGGCCTTCAGCTCATCTGCATTGTTTGGTCTCTTGTTTCTCATTTTCCTTTTGACAATACCCCATAGATTCTCTATGGGGTTCAGGTCTGGTGAGTTTGCTGGCCAGTCAAGCACACCAACACCATGGTCATTTAACCAACTTTTGGTGCTTTTGGCGGTGTGGGCAGGTGCCAAATCCTGCTGGAAAATGAAATCAGCATCTTTAAAAAGCTGGTAAGCAGAAGGAAGCACAAGTGCTCTAAAATTTATTGGTAAATGGGTGCAGTGACTTTGATTTTCAAAAAAACACAGTGGACCAACACCAGCAGATGACATTGCACCCCAAATCATCACAGACTGTGGAAACTTAACACTGGACTTCAAGCAACTTGGGCTATGAGCTTCGCCACCCTTCCTCCAGACTCTAGGAACTTGGTTTCAAAATTAAATACAAAACTTGCTCTTATCTGAAAAGAGGACTTTGGACCACTGGGCAACAGCCCATTTCTTCTTCTCATTAGCCCAGGTAAGATGCCTCTGACATTGTCTGTGGTTCAGGAGTGGCTTAACAAGAGGAATACGACAACTGCAGCCAAATCCCTTGACACGTCTGTGTGTGGTGGCTCTTAATGCCTTTACCCCAACCTCAGTCCATTCCTTGTGAAGTTCACCCTAATTATTGAATCGATTTTGACAAGCCTCTCAAGGCTGTGGTTCTCTTAGTTGGTTGTGCATCTTTTTCTTCAACATTTTTTCCTTCCACTCAACTTTTTGTTAACATGCATGGATACAGCACTCTGTGAACAGCCAGCTTCTTTGGCAATGAATGTTTGTGGCTTACCCTCCTTGTGAAGGGTGTCAATGATTGTCTTCTGGACAACTGTCAGATCAGCAGTCTTCCCTATGATTGTGTAGCCTAGTGAATCAAACTAAGAGACCATTTTGAAGGCTTAGGAAATCTTTGTACTTTAATGTTGACAGATTACTTAATTGAAAATGTACTTTTATTTTGACATCATTACAAACAGCACTTTTTAAAAGTGTACTTAAGTGTGTTGAGAAACTACTTGTATCATCAACATGAGTCCCAGGATGTGAACTTTTGTAACTGAATAATGACAACAACAGGAGAAACAGAAATTTAACCGTGTTATTGAATTATTTGTCCTGTTAGATTTACCACCAAAATGTTTCACGCACAGCACAGCACAGCACCTGTATTTGTCTGCAACAAATACACTACTACTTTAAATGAACTCACAAAGTAGAATGAAATCTGTCATGAGCGACCCTGGGTTAAATGCTCAAGTGTTTATTGTTCCTATGTCAACCTGCAACCTTTGTGTTACTAATATTAATATATTAATATTTCAACAAAGGCTTACCATTACCAACAACTCTGGGGGGAAAGAAAATCGATATAAAATACTGGATCAGTGATTAAAGGCTTTTCATGAATTAAAGAGGTCTATCTAATAAAATAGCCGCTTGCAATCTTTTGAAATATTGTTCCAAGAAGTTCATGAAATTATCTAATACTCATTTTTCTATGGCTGCTTGAAAATGTGAGAACTTCAGACAGATTAATCAATATTTAAGACCCAAATGCAACAATAAATAAATAAAAAATAAAATAAAAATCCTTAATTAAGTAGTTGCAGCCAGACTGGGCAACTGAAATCAAAGCAGTCTATTAAAAAATCTTGCAGAGCCTCAGATCAGCAGAACATCCCAGTTCCCATTGTAGCTTATCCTGCTTTAGATTGTCTAGAGGTGGGTAAATCTGAATTGATGATACCTTAAAGAGGTCATGAACTGCCTCTGACTTTTTTTTTTTTTTCGTAGTGTTCTCTAAGGTCCACTGATGTTTTTTAAGATTCTTACATCAAAAAACATCATCATTTTTAAGTAATAGGCTATTTTATTTCCTGTTTTTAGGAAAAGTAGACTCAAACTGCTATGAATGTGTATGTTTGAGAGTCTATGTCCTTCACAGATAAATGCTGCTGTGATTTGGGTAAAAAAAATAAATAATAAAAATAATAATAATCAGTACATAACAAACAATCTAGTGATCATGTAATAAAAACAGTTACTTAGTTGGAATATGAATGTCAGATCAAATATAGTCAGCACAGCATCAACATTTAGTTTCAATCTTTTTGAAAATCCCACATAGAATTGTCACTTGTTTGTCAATGAATACTCCGTAAAGGAACAAAAGACTTATTAAAAATAAAGTTAATGACATTAAACATTAAAAATAAAGTTCATGCACTCTTTCCTAATGTTGGGATCATAAGGAAGGCCATGCAAATACTGTTTTTTCCACAGCCTGGCACTGCACAGCATCTTGTTGTCTTCAGAGCCATGGATCTTTATCGTTTGGTTTCAGCATAGACTGTGTGTTATCCTCTTTCGTAAACACTTTGCACAAATCGGTGGGATGGGCCAAACAGGCAGTGACGTCGATCTTCTTCTACGAAGGCAGTGCTTATCCACGCTATTACATCATACATAGGAACATTCCAAAAGCTGTCATTTTGGCAGACTTCTGAAACTTACAGGATGCTTTTATAGTACAATGACCTCTTATGTCTCAAAAGATCAAGGCAATATTGGTTTCTCAGTTCATGACCCCTTTAATCATACTCTTGTGTTGAAAAATATAAAATAAATAAATAAACGTGTGCGTGTGTGTGTGTGTGTGTGTGTGTGTGTGTGTGTGTGTGTGTGTGTGTGTGTGTATGTATGTACAGTATATAGATTTGAGTCTCTGTCTTTCTCATAAAACAAATCAGAATATTCTGTCGTGTTTGTCTAGTTCTTATTCACTAAATGCCTCAAATAAAACCTAACAAACGTTGTCAAATTCACCAGTTCTTTCTCAGAAGTGTTCATTGTCACTTAGTAGCTTGTAAACATGTTTCCTGTCAGACTAGTAGAAATCAGATTAGAGCTTGGCAGTTTGAGAAAACTCTAGTGTAATTTGCACAAAGCACATCAGTCAGTTAGTCAGTGAATGGCTGTGGGTGGCATGAACTGACTGACAGATTGACTGTGCTTTATGCAGCTCTTCGAGGAGGTAAAGCAGACAATGCCTTCACTAAAACTCCAAATGATAATACTTTAAATAACTAATAATAATAATAAAAAGGCTAATAGCAACATGACTTTGTCGCTTACATGACAAGACAAAAACATGGCGGAGATTGTCTGAATTGTATTCATATTACATTTAATACTGCATTCAGTACAAACTCAATTTTTGGTGAGATCCAATTCTACCCATCAACTTTTTTTTTTTTTTTTTTTTTTTTACAGTACAGTATACTTAAAGTGAGTTTATGTGTTTAACACACTTAAAGGAACACTCCACTTTTTTTGGAAATAGGCTCATTCTCCAACTCCCCCTGAGTTAATAAGTTGATTTTTACCGTTTTTAAATCCATTCAGCTGTTCTCCTGTTCTGGCGGTATCACTTTTAGCATAGCTTAGCATAGATCATTGAATCTTATGAGACCAATAGCATCGCGTTCAAAAATGACCAACGAGTTTTGCTATTTGTCCTATTTAAAACTTGACTCTTCTGCAGTTATATTGTGTACTAAGACCGGTGGAAAATGTAAAGCTGCGATTTTCTAGGCCGATGAGATTAGGAACTACACTCCCATTCTGGCGTAATAGTCAAGGACGTTTGCTGCCTTAACATGGCCGAAGCAGGCGCAGTAATATCACGCAGCACAATGTGACCAAATGCATGCACAGGGAGTGTTCCTCGTTGGAAGTTACCCAGCTGGGAACTAATTTCAGGCGCTACGTGGTATTACTGCGCCTGCTTCGGCCATATTACGGCAGCAAACTTCCTTGACTAATACGGCGGAATGGGAATGTAGTTTCTAATCTTATCGGCCTAGAAAATCGCATCTTTACATTTTCCGCCGGTCTTAGTACACGATATAACTGCAGAAGAGTCAAGTTTTATATAGGACAAATACAGAAACTCGTTGGTCATTTTTGAACACGATGCTATTGGTCTCATAGGATTCAATGATCTATGCTAAGCTATGCTAAAAGTGATATCGCCAGAACAGGAAAACGGCTGAATGGATTTCAAAACGGTAAAACTCAACTTATTAACTCGGGGGGAGTTGGAGAATGAGCCTATTTCCAAAAAAAGTGGAGTGTTCCTTTAAGTACACTCTAAAAAAGTGCACTTGGTAATGCCGAATTAAAAGTTTTACTTTAGATAACAGAATACTAAACAAATCAAAGGCTACTAAATATAGAAACTTTTATGCAGCCTGATCTCATGATGAAAACTTACCTGTGGGAACTTTTTTGTGAGACACAAAATATGTACCAATAAGTACATATCACTGCAATTTCCAACAGAAATGACCACTGAGTGGCACTAAATAAGTGTTTCTTGTTTTGTTTTTTTTCTGGAACAGATGAAATGTGAATGAAAAACAGGTGAATGTGACTTAAAAACGCAATCGCAAGCATTCCGCTCTAGCTTGTTTTTCAATCTTTCATCTTTTAGCTCTTTCACTGTGAGTCATGTTTTTCAAGGATTCCGCATCCCAAGTCCAATTCCGTGCCGCCTGATAACTGTGTATGGAAACGATTACAGGTGCTGTTACTGTTTTACCGCCTCTAGTATATTGTTGGAAACTCTAGCAATATGTACTTACTGGTATGTATTTTCCTTCTTGTGAAAAAAGTTCTGTTTCACTTTATTTTGATGCACATTTTGTTGACTATGAGTAACATTGCATCTACGTGTCTTCTAACTCTCATTAGAGTGTTAATAGAGTATTAATAGACTGGTAGGGTTAGGTTTAGAATAAGCTGACATGTACTTGCAAAGTTACTTTTAGTCAGTAGAATGTGTGTTGAGAGACCATCACAATAAAGAGCTATCAGATATTAAGCACACAGTCTGCTAATACTCTAAGGAGAGTTAGTTGACATGTGGGTGCAACATTACTTATTCATACTTATTATTACATCAACAGAATGTTCAAAAGGGACCAATAAAGTGTTACCTCAGGTACATTTTCGTCATGAGATCAGGTAGGAAAAAAACATAATCAGTGTCCATGGAAAGACGGAGACACAGGAGGTAAAAAAAAAAACAGGTGAAACAAATTAAAGTCAAAAACATAAAGGTGACACCAATAACATTACATTAAATTCACACTTAAATATAACCTTTAAATTATATTACTTTCATAAAAGTGCTTTTTTTTAAAGTATGCTAAAGTGCACTTCTTCTTCACAAGTGACTTCTTGCTTTATTATTATTGCTTTACCCAACCATAGTCTAAACCGTGGCCTCTTTCCTGCTTCAGAAAAGCAGAGCTGTTTATTTTTGCAGTTACCTTGAGTAAATGAATTAAAGATTGAATGTTGTGGTCAGTAATAAAGTACAAGGTCAGCAGCAGCAGTTCTCTTTAAAATTTAGCAGAGATACAACACTGGAATATTCAGCAAGATGCTACATTCGCTCGTGGGTGGGGATTATTATTTTTTTCTGTAATTCTGTGAGGATAGTTCCTTAGAGTCCAGGTTTTAGATTTGCATTAGTTAACACTAGCCTCACTAAACATGGAAGGAGGGTTTTGAATCAATTTAAGTGAGAGATTGACTCCAAACCTAATGTATGTATTTATTTATTTCTTTTTACTTTAGGGTAAGCAGTTGGACTGTTGCCACATATACAGAACCCAAAAGCTTTTGCAAGACTAAGTGAATTCATTTCACACTCAATTGGCACTGCAGGGCTGCTGAGATCTACTTATTGAAGATCTGCTCCCGAAAGTGAGTCAAGAGGAAAAGTTCACGCCTCGCTTTTCATTGGACTAGGTCGTCTAGAGGATAGATAGATAGATAGATAGATAGATAGATAGATAGATAGATAGATAGATAGATAGATAGATAGATAGATAGATAGATAGATAGACAGACAGACAGACAGACAGACAGACAGACAGACAGACAGACAGACAGACAGACAGACAGATAGATAGATAGATAGATAGATAGATAGATAGATAGATAGATAGATAGATAGATAGATAGATAGATAGATATTGGAAAAATATTCACATACTCAGAGAAAATGATCAAATACTTGCAATAGAGTGCATGAGTCAAAATGACATTTTGCATTTTCCACATTCTTGTAAAAGTTTAAAAGCTTTCATTAATTCAGTAATTGCATGAAAAACAGCACAAATGTTTTAAACAACATGACAGAGAGTAAATGATTTTGTTTTTTTGTAAACGCTTTCTTTCAACTGTTTCTTTAGCGTGAAAAGAAACATGATTAAGAGGGATTCAAACACTTCCTGAATAACAACTGTGTGGTAAAATAGTAAAGTACAGCTTCCTGTGGCTTATTGTTATTACTTCCACACATACTCAAATACACTCTACCAGTCAGAAGTTTGAAATAATTCAAATGTTTTTGAAAATTTAAAATATAAAATAAAATAAAATAAAATAAAATAAAATAAAATAAAATAAAATAAAATAAAATAAAATAAAATAATTTGGATTTTTTTTTTCAGCTTAATCCTAAATCATTCTGGTTCTGAGAAAAATGCATATTTATTCAAAAATAATTTTAATTTAAATTAATTTTTAACGAAAACAAGAAAAATATATTATGATGCATGAGTGCTGCCAGTATTGCTTTAAAGGTTGCAGAAGTAGAAGGTCAGCTTGTCAGTGCTCAGACCACATGCTGCACACTGCAACAAGTCAGTTTGCATAGGCATCATCCCAGAAGGAAGCCTTATCTGAAACTGGCTCACAAGAAAGCCCCCAAACAGTTTGCTGAAGACAACCTGTCTAAGAGCATGAATTACTGGAACCATGTCCTGTAGTCTGATAAGACTAAGATAAACTGGTTTGGCTCAGATAGTGTCCAGAAAATTGTGTCTTGCCTACAGTCAAGCATGGTGGTGGTAGCATCATGGTTTGGGGCTGCATGAGTGCTGCTGGTACTGGGGAGCTGCAGTTTATTGAGGGAAACATGGATTCCATTATGTGCTGTACATTCTGAAGCAGAACATGATGCCTTCCCTCCAGAAACTAGCCGAACGGCAGTTTTCCAACATGATAACAACCCCAAACACACCACCAAGATGACAGCTGCCTTTCTGAGATAGCTGAAGGTGATGGGGTGGCCAAGTATGTCTCCAGACCTGAACCCTATTAAGCACCTGTGGGGCATCCTTAAGCGTAAGGTGGAGAAGCACCATGTGTCTAACATCCAGCAGCTCCATGAAGAGTGGAAGAGAATCCCAGCAACAACCTGTGCAGCTCTGGTCAATTTTATGCCCAGGATGGTAACGATGGTGCCAACACAAAATATTGACACTTTGGACAAGTTCACTTAGGGTGTACTCATTTTTGTTGCCAGCTATTTTTACAATAATGGCTGTATGTTTCCACAAAAATATGACTGTTTTTAACATTAATAATAATCAGAAATGTTTCTTGAGCAGCAAATTAGCATATTAGAATGATTTCTGAAGGATCATGTGACACTGAAGACTTCAGTGAAAAATCACTGAAAAATCAGTTTACAGGAATAAATTACATTTTACAATATATTCACACAGAAAATGTATATATATGAATGTAATATATAAATAATATGTATAATAATAAATTTGATATCTATATATCAAACTGATCAAATAAATGAGACATCTTTCAAAAAAAAAAAAAAAACTAACCCTAACTTTAGCTTTGAGTATTAACAGTGGCTGATATAAACACTACTGACAGGGCAGTTTTTATTACTAGTTGTTTTGCATCTGTTGCTGTCTGTCCCGGAGCTACTCTGTCAGCGTATCGGGGTGTGACCCCCCGTCACCCCTGAGCATCTCATCAGGACCACAGCTCTGCTGACGTTGCACTGGAGGCGAACAGATGGGCAGCGTTCAGCAGACATCACGACGGCACAGGAGGATGCCTCAAACAGTACGCTTGCCTAATGAGAGTGTTTGAATCACCACCATGCTTAAGAAAAGTAACAAATGAAGGTTACAGCATATTTAAGTGAAACCGACAACTTTGATACTAATTCTAGAGTGACCAGTGTCACACAATCCTTCAAAAACATTCTAATAGTTACTGATTTGCTGCTCAAGAAATATTTTTTACTATTATCAGTTTTGAAAAAGCCGCGCCGCTTCTTATACATTCATGATACATGTATTTGTCATCATTCTTTGATGAATAAAAACAGCAAAGATTTAAATATAAACAAGGTTTAAACAAGGAGACTAAATCTAATTGACTGACTGAGGAGTTGCCACATTCTCAGCTCTATACTCTATACTTGTTATTAATTATTTTATTTTTTTATCTTTGTGCATTTGAGGAGAAAAATGTGAGGTAAGGACACTTTAATTAATCATAACTGAGAACTCCATTACCTCGTGAACTATAAAAAATAAATTTCAAAATAATAAAATCTGGCTCTAAGCAAGATTGTGATAAACAGTCTCTACATCAAAAGGTGGTTGCGGAAATTGTTGATACATGAAAATATTTTGCTTAGTAGATTTGACTGTTTCCCATTGTCTCTTTTAATTTGCAGCATTTCCCACTTGAACAAAGAGCATTAGAAATCTCTCTTATTTAGGTGAATCGATATAGCATTCGTCATGCAAAAATCATTATACAGATAACAACAAACCCTTTGAAAAGGCAAAACAGAAGTTGTTGTTTTTTTTCTCCCCCGAAATATTGAAATTCAATTTTCAGCAGTCATAAATGAGGACTATACTGTTCCTGCGAAACCAGGATACTTTCTCCATGCCGGATCTAAATCTGTCTGATTAAGATTCAAATGTGCGGTTGACGCCAGTTGGGCCTGCAGGAGATTTAATTAAGATTATGAGGCCAACTGGGAGGTTATAAAGAACAAACAAACTCCATATCAGACTCATCTGCCTTTATCCCACGAAAATAATAGTATTATTGACAATCTCTGCATGCAAAGAGAAAATGTCACAAAGCAAAAGAAACACAAGCACACCAAAAGATACTGAATACCTAAGGTGATTTAAGATTGAGTCACAATTTGCTGTTCTTGATATTAATAGAATTTGTATTTGCAGTCTTATTTTGTTTTTGAAGCTACAGAGGAAAACACACTGCCTTTAAGTCCTCCTAGGAATTTCTGCTTTCAAGTTAGGAAATCACAATTATGATTAGGTGTGTAATTGTTGCTTAATTTGTGTATTTGATCATTTCCATGCTGCCACAGATAATAATAGGGAATGTAATTTTGTCTTTGCCTGTTGCATCATAAACTTAAAAGTGTGGTGTGTTCTGCAATACTTTATTAATCTGTAGAAGCCTTCCTGATCTTGTTCTGAGCTCAGACACACTCTGTTTAAATCTAGATTAAAGACACATCTCTTTAGCCAAGAATTCACATAATGCATCTCCAAAACCGAGTACTCCAGTTATATCTGATTAAATGCACATGATTATGTTTTGCTTGAACAGCAGCTATACTAATTATTCTTCATTTACTTTTCTGTTTCTGCCTTGGGATTGGATCCAGCCTCTTATTAAGTTTTCAGACTACCCAACACCTAAAAAGAGATGATGCCATCCACTGTGAGGACCTCAGATAATATATATAATCTTATATAATCTTTGAAATGAACATTTCTGTTTTATGGACTTTACTTTTACTGTCACCTCTGATACCATTTTACTGTAATGTAAAAACATATATTTATGTTTATGCCATATATTATCATAATGCATACAGAAATACATACAGCAAGATGTAAAAAAAAATAGCGTAGCTATTATAAAAATAGCTCTAAAAAAGTTATTTGATTTACATTTCTGCTGATCTTTAACAATTAAGATGGTCTTCAGTTAAGATGTAGAGGAATCGTTTGAAACTGTATGCAAATTTCAACCTAGGCACAATGGAAAAACATGACTGTAGTGACATTTCTGCCAAGTAATACTAAAGGGATAGTCCAACCAAAAATGATTTAGTCACCTCAAACTGTTTCAAAAGAAGATACAGTGCCAAAATTATTAGAACACTAGTATTTTCACCAGCTAAAAAAATGGTTTAGTTATTTCTATATTTTGCTGTAGTGTGTCAGTAGGAAATATCAGTATACATTTCCAAACATGCAGTTTGCCATTAATTGTAGTAATCCAGTGAGATGTTTGTTTGCACAAGGAGTCTGACAACAGACCGTTCTCCACACAGAGATCTGATCTCATCATCATTCAGTCTGTCTGGAATGATATGAAGAAACAGAACACACTGAGACAGACTAAATCCAGAAGAATTGTGGCACGTCAAGAAACCTACCTGCAAAGCTACAATACTGTTAAACATTTTAGGCACTTGTGTAAAATGTTGTAAAATGAGGATGCTGTCAAAAATAATGTTATTTATTAATTTCCTTTATCAATTAACTTCTATTAAATTAAGCCAACATTGGGTGTGGCCAGCCTTTGCATTTAAAGCAGCTCTTGCCCTTGGTGCAGTTGTGCAGTTTGTCAGGTAGCTTTGCTAGTATTAAAAACAAATACTATGGAAGTCAATGGCTAACAGCAACTGTTTGGTTACCAGCATTTTTCAAAATATCTTATTTTGTGTTCAGCAGAAAAAAAAAAAAAAAAAAACACACACACACACAAAAAATGTGGCTTAACTTTGAAGTTGTTTCTTGTTTTATTACACTTACAAAGTGAAATGCAGTGGGTAGCGAGAAAAGTGCATTCTGTTTATATATAACATCAACATGAATCTGTCAACAGTTTATGTTGGCTGTTGTACAGCAGTTCAGAAATGAATTGTCCCATGTTTGAAAATAATAATGCAGTGCTGTACCGGGTGCGCTACCAAGCAAGTATACTTGAATAGAAAATTCATACTTATAGAGCTGGTTATGTGATGTAAACACCAAAATGAATGAGTTTATAAATCATGCACTACAGTAAAAGTGTGTTGAGCTCATAACATAGTATTGTGCAAGGAACTATTTATTTATTTATTTATTTATTTATTTTATTTTTTATGAATAAGTAATCTTCCCCGTAATCATAATTTGTGTGAAAAGCCATAGAAATAGAGTTTTGCAAAAATGTTGGCAGAGGCACATTTTTCCAAATAGCCATGCTGGATAATTTCATTGGCTGCTGGGTAGAAAGGATCCGGCTTATTGATCTCAGTGGTGATAAATGAATCATACAGAAGCCTGATTCCAGTACGCACTCTCACAATAGCTTTCGTGAGGGTTTGGATATGGATGCCGAGCTCGTAAGGTTAAAGTACATGTCCACACCATTATGCCATATCTTTCATTGCACAAACAGATTGCTAGATGCTAGCCAATTGTCATTCTCAGCGGACCGTGTGCTGTCATACACTGTCTCCATGGCAACTGATTACTTGCACAGTGTGCATGTGGCCGTTCGGGGGTGAGCCGCGAAATAAATTGCTGAATTCCTCCGACAGCTCTCCAAACAAACTCGTGCACAAACAAGGAGAACGAAACAGCACCCGCTGCATTCTGATGTGTCTGCATTTTGTGGTTCTTGCCATCCACGTTGCCCGGGCATGTTGTGTGTTGATGAGACAGGATCTGTGCTGTACAAGGCCACACTGAGCTCTATATATAATCACCGCCTGGAGAAAAGCTTGCATCTCCCAAACACCAACTTTTCAGCAGAACAACTCTGAGTTTGGTCAGAATAAAACTACATGGATTCACTACAAGCTGATGTCTTTTGTTATGCACTGAAGGGTGCATCAGTGCAGACTGGAAGCACACAATGCTGGATCTCTCGTAATTTCATGGATGATATTTGTTATTTTGCATTGCAAATTTATTGCAAGCTTCTCTTTTTTATTACCAATAAAAAGTTATATAGACTAGCAATGACAGAACACTGCAAAAAAATGCTTTTCTTACTTAGATTTGTTTGTCTTGTTTGTCTTATTACAGCCAAAATATCTAAAAATCTTAAATCAAGAAGGATTTTTTAAAAATTAAAAAAAGTAAAAAAAAAAAAAAAGTAAAAATGATTTTCTTGTTTTCAGAAAATGAAGTCAAAATTAAGTGCGTTTTTGCTTGAAGCAAGCAAAATAATCTGCCAATGGGGTAAGAAAAATAATCTTGTTTTCTGTTTGAAATAATATTTTTTTGCTTGACCCATTGGCAGATTATTTAGATTGTTCTAAGCATAATCTCACTTAATTTTGGCTTCTTTTTTTTTTTTCTGAAAACAAGAAAATATTTTTTACTTGTCTCGAAAATACTTCTTGATTCAAGAATGTTTAGATATTTTGTCTGGAAACAAGACCAAAAAAAAGTAAGAAAATAAAATGTTATCAGAAATATCTCTTAAGCAGCAATGTGACAATAAAGCCTGGAATAATGATGCTTGAGTGAAATTCAGCTTTAGTAACAAGAATAAAATAATTTAAAAATGTATATTCACATACAAAACTGAGATTTTGTATCTAATAATATTTTACAATATCATACACAATACTACTAATAATTATTATTAATTATTCCAATCCAGATTTCTGTGCTTTGGCCGGTAGTGTAAAGCCATACATTCCACATTTGAAACTGCTGTTAAATGTTTTGAAAAAGTATCATCCTTTTTGCTCTGCTGTATTCAGTAATATAGATCAACACTCCAGCTCAATTCAGAGAACAAGCCTCTTCTCTCAAAAGGTTCTCACAGAAAGAAGCAACTTTAGACAATGTTCTCACTTCAAAGTGCACATCCTAATTGATCCAGTTGGTTTCTTTTGATCCCTTCAAACAGAATAACACAAAGCCCCCGCACAGGGAAATCAATACAAATTAAACACACGCCTCCATTTACCAAGGTGGCGATACCCGGTAATTACACATGACTCCTCCCACATGCACTCAAGCAGATACACAACCATCACTTACAGGAACTTTTAGAGATGGTAAATGACAGGGACTTTCCTCTCTGGTAAACATGTTATTTCTAAAAAAAAAAAAAAAAAAAAGTCGAGACCAAATCCATTGTGAGCATTTTACGTCATTAAAAAATCAAAAACAGTCTATGACTATACTCACACAGATATACTCCAAGCTTTCTGAACCCATGCGATTGCTTTGTATAAAGAACAGACCTAAATGTCAGAGGTGTATTAAAGGCGTGATTATCTGATAATCATCTGCTTTTCGTCCTTTTTGGAGCTTGGCAACCCTTGGCAACCAATTACTGGATATTCATTGTAAAAAAAGAGACCAGCATTAACATCTTTTTGGTTCCACAAAAGAAAGTCACACAGTTTTTACAGAATACATACTTTTTGATTTTAGGTTGGACTTTTTTCACTTTGTTCTTTCAATCTTAATTGTATCCCCATCCAAAATAACTCTCTTTAGAAGCAGATTCTAAAACTGAGCGTGCTTGCAATGTAAAATGTCTAGAAAAACCCACTTTAAGTGCTGTTTGTGGAGATAGTTTGTTTCTTCACATTGTATGTTTATCAATCTATTTCCTATAAACTGTGCATCAGTTGCAATTACTCACTTTAAATGCCTAGATGACCTGCTACATTTGCCAGTACATGTGCATTCCTGTAGCTCAA
Source organism: Garra rufa (assembly GCF_049309525.1). NCBI lineage: Eukaryota > Metazoa > Chordata > Actinopteri > Cypriniformes > Cyprinidae > Garra > Garra rufa. The sequence goes on along the minus strand of NC_133365.1, from coordinate 8,339,147 downwards.
ACATTAAAACATGGTGCTAGCAACACCAGGGTCATGGGTTCAATTCCCAGGGAATGCATAATAATATGTACTGTAAATTGCTTGTGATAAAAGCATCTGCTAAATGCATGGATATGTAAGACAAAAAAATAGTGAGCAAGTGATGGAATGATACATTTCCTCAAAATCTGAAGAAGAAACAAACCCCTCTACATCTTGAATGGCCTGAGGTTAAGGACATTTTCAGCAAACTTTCATTTTTGGAGGAGCTATTAATTCAACTGTACCCTACTCACACTCACTGCATACTATATAATGCAGTGAAATCAGTGAGATAAAGTACAGCATGGTGCTTTAGTGGGAGAATCAGTCTTAGATGTGGCACATCTGTCAAGTTCGGGAAGCTGCTTACAGCTGCGGGTGTCAAGAGAGCTAAATGCTGTCTCACCATGTTTGGAATAAACTATTTAATCGATGACTCATTGTTAATGATCTCAGAGGTCTAAGCTGAAATGCCATTAAGAAAATCTGTAATAGGTCCTAGCCTGTTAATATTAAAAGTACTTTTAAATTTGTTGTAAATGTGACTGGAAATCAGTGTAGAAAGCTCAGTCATAACTAACTAAGTAACTGCTTATTTAATCATTTTGGTTACAATTGAGTTTGAAAGTCCACTTTAGACATTCGACTAACTTTGAATAACTTTACAACTACTAGAACTAGGGTTAGGGTTAGTCAAATAAGATGACATCAAAAGTTACCTATAGTTAGTAGAATGTCTAATGTAGACTCAAAATAAAGTGTTACCAATGTTTTAATAGCTTATAATGGTTACAGTAAAAACTGTATGTGCATATTATGTGCATGTAGTTAATTAATATAACTTAATACTTAACTGTATAATTACACTGTAACAAGACTCTATATTTAGTAACCTTTAATATTTGTTTGCTTGTTTGAGGGGAATCCATAAAGTGTGATTCATAATGGTAATGAATGGATGAATACGTTTCATTCTTAAGTTTTTGAGAGACAGGCTCTTCAGTTTTAGTAATTTGTTTTATTTCAAGGTAAAAATTCTGTTCTTGTAAAACTTCTGTGTTCAGTCTTATTCGGAAATCATACCAGGCTTAGTGGCACATCCATCTGTTCATTTCATTAATGCACTGGCATAGAAAGTCTATTAAATCTGTCCTATCTGCTGTTGGTGGCATCACTGCTAAAGAAAGCCACTAGTGAAGGGTTTGTGCACCAGTTCAACCATTGCCCTGACTCAAAAACAACAATTTGTTTACAATTTGGACATTGCTGTTGGCAGTGTCTTTATCGTCAGAGAGGATTTTATGCATGCCTGTTCAATGCATTGCTATTCCACTAGCAATAAAGAGGCATTCTGGACAGAAGTGAAAATATGTGACATATGACACAGTTTTTCTTTCGAAGCCTTCTGGGAGCTGGGCAGCAGAGGACTGTGGCCTTTCCAGCAGGCTGCTCCGGTGTTGGGTTTCTCTGTCCTATCAAAGCATTATCATCCAAACACGAGCAGCAGCCGCCGCGGCCAATACAGCCTCTGATAAAGCGAGCAGCGGACTGAAGAGAATCTCTTTGCAGAGCTGTCGGTTTGTGCATCAGCAGCAATGCCAAGAGACTCCCAAAGCTCTGATAACAGGGACTCAGTGAAAGAGGAAAGGACTAAAAACACCGAGCGGCCCAGTCGATGATCTTAGAAACTCACAGTCTGCTGCACCATACTTTACTGAAGATGCCCAGTGCTGGAAGAAAGTCCAGACACAAGACAATAAATAAATATACCTTTAAATATTAAATATTTTGGTTGTATTCTAGTAGGCCAGATATATTTTGGGTTGCATGAAAAAAAAGACTTATTGTAGAAGGTTGCCTGAACTGCAAAAAATTGTTAAAAGTCAAGATGCAATAAAATGCATTAAAATAAAGAAAAAGTAATTTTTTTAATGCAATACAAATCATCAGCTAGACCAGTGGTTCTCAAAATGGAGGCCACCAGATGGCACTGGAGGGGCTGCATATAAATTCTAGAATATAGATTGCAAAAAATAATTACAAAAAATAATTTTACCTGTATATAAATCATGATTGTCAACACTTACACTATGATGTACATAAAGAAGAACAAAATAATAGAAATATTGAAGAAATAATAAAGTAATATTGATTATACGAAGCACACTGAACGTTGTGCTTGAAAATTTCATTCGTTGAAGTGCTGAAACCATCTCACAATTCATCTGGTGCATGTAAATAAAAGTGAGGATTTTTTTTTTTTTTTTTTTTTTTAAGAATAATACGTCAAGCAAAATGCAACTGCCTAACAAAACAACTATACCTGAGAAACCACAGCAAGCATCATAATTGCGGCCCTGTGAATAGCCAAATGTAAAAAGTCTTACATGCCTGGGGATGAATTAATACTTCCAGCAGCAGGGAATATGTGCAGAGTGATGGTTAGGAAGGAGGCCGTGGACAAGATTAAATCCATACCGCTGAAATCTCAACTGACCGAAAGATTACGATTTTGTAAGCAGTTCGTGCTTTAGCTTGATGAACGCACTGACATTAGCAGCACTGCACAGTTGTCACATTTTCATGATAGAAGAACATCTAAGTTGGGAAAAAATCTGTTTGCACTGATGATGTGGCTACAATGACTGTGCCCTCCATAGACAGCAAGGGTCCTACCAAGATCATGGTCCAGAAACATAGTAAGAACATTGTTAAAGGGTTAGTTCACCCAAAAAATGAAAATGTGCCCATTATTTACTCACCCTCAAAGCATCCTAGATGTGTATAAGAGTTCCTTCTTTCAGATGAATTCAATCGGAGTTATATTAAAAACTATCCTGGCACTTCCAAGCTTTATAATGGCATGGGTGGGTGTTTCTGTTCAACAGTCCAACAGAAGTCCAATAAAGTGCATCCATACATAATAAAAAGGGCTCCACACGGCTTCGGGGGGTGAATAAAGGCCTCCTGTAGCAAATTGATGCATTTTTTTAAGAAAAATATTCATATTTAAAACGTAATAATAATACTTTTCTCCAGCTTGTGCTAACTGCTATACATGTAAGCCGTTCCAAGCGGATGACATAGGACGTATGTGATGTGCATGTGCCGCTGATCTCGCGAAAACCAATGTTTGTTTACAGGAGCAAAGGAAACAACAATCCTTACTTTAGCAAAGGAAAACCAGTCTTTTTTTATATCAAAATCCTCCTACTTTTTTTTTTTTTTTTTTAGAAATTCTCTGTTTATTCTTCTAATTCATGATTGATGTTTTGTTTTGCTCTCTCCTCTCTGCTTCCGCATTCATCACTTTTCAGCAGCGCATGAGCAACGCATATGTTATACTTCATCCACCCGGAATGGCTTCCATGTACGACAGTTAGTGCAAGCTAGAGAAAAGTGATCATTACATTTTAAATATGGATATTTTTCTTACAAAAATGCAAAAACACCCGTCCACTGCCATTAAAAAGCTTGGAAGAGCTAGGATAATTTTTAATATAACTCAGATTGGATTTGACTGAAAGAAGAAAGTCATATACACCTAGGATGCCTTAATGGCTGGCCTACCCTGCACACATTTTCAGTAGTTTCAAAAAATTGAATTGATTATATCCACTGACCAAAATTATAAATGCAACACTTTTGTTTTTGCCCCCATTTTTCATGAGCTGAAATCAAAGATCTAAGACTTTTTCTATGTACACAAAAGGCCTATTTCTGTCAAATATTGCTCACAAATCTGTCTAAATCTTTGAGTGAGCACTTCTCCTTTGTCAAGATAATCCATCCACCTCACAGGTGTGGCATATCAAGATGCTGATTAGACAGCATGATTATTGCACAGGTGTGCCTTAGGCTGGCCACAATAAAAGGCCACTCTAAAATGTGCAGTTTTATCACACAGCACAATGCCACAGATGTTGCAAGTTTTGAGGGAGCGTGCAATTGGCATGCTGACTGCAGGAATGTCCACCAGAGCTGTTGCCCTTAAATTGAATGTTCATTTCTCTACCATAAGCCGTCTCCAAAGGCAGTACATCCAACCGGTCTCGCAACCGCAGACCACGTGTAACCACACCAGCCCAGGACCTCCACATCCAGCATCTTTACCTCCAAGATCATCTGAGTCCAGCCTCCGAAACAGCTGCTGCAACAATCGGTTTGCATACCCAAAGAATTTTTGCACAATTTTTGACAGAAACTATCTCAGGGAAGCTCTTCTGCATGCTCGTCGTCCGCATTGGTGTCTCGACCTGACAGCAGTTTGTCGTCGTAACCGACTTGAGTGGGCAAATGCTCACATTCGATGGCGTCTGGCACTTTGGAGAGGTATTCTCTTCATGGATGAATCCTGGTTTTCCACTGTGCAGGGCAGATGGCAGACAGTGTGTATAATGTCGTGTGGGTGAGCGGTTTGCTGATAACATTGGATCAAGTGGCCCATGGTGTTGGTGGGGTTATAGTATGGGCAGGTGTATGTTATGGACTACGAACACAGGTGCTTTTTATTAATGGCATTTTGAATGCACAGAGATACCATGACGAGATCCTGAGGCTCATTGTTGTGCCATTCATCCACGACCATCACCTCATGTTGCAGCATGATAATGCACGGCCCCATGTTGCAAGGATCTGTACACAATTCCTGAAAGCTGAAAACTTCCCAGTTCTTGCATGGCCAGGATACTCACCAGACATGTCACTCATTGAGCATGTTTGGGATGCTCTGGATCGGCATATGCGACAGCGAGTTCCAGTTCCTGCCAATATCCAGCAACTTCGCACAGCCATGAAGAGGAGTGGACCAACATTCCACAGGCCACAATTAACAACTTGATCATCTCTATGTGAAGGAGATGTGTTGCACTGCGTGAGGCAAATGGTGGTCACTCCAGATTCTGACTGTTTTTTCTTATTCCACAATATTGGAGGTAAGTAACAAAAAATATATATTCAGGGGGGAAAAAAAAGATCTGTGAGAATTTAAACTACAAAGAGCCATCACTGACATCTATCTGAATTTTTTGACACAAACTGTATGCGAGTGGACTTCCTGCTCAACACCATTACCAGTCACCTAACATCACTAAATTAACATTTCAGTCACTACCTCACAGACATTTACATGGAGAAATATGACTGGGTTCGAGATGCCTTTTCTTTTGATGTGATGGCCAGTGGCCTCAGCAGAAAGGTTGAAGATGAACATTTTGAATTATCAACTGATCGCAGTCCCAGTATGAGATTTAATCAGCAAGGCCCAGCAAAATTTTGGCCCATGGATGAAAAGGACTACAATGAGGTTGCTCTTCAGGCCATGAGAATATTGTTTCCTTTCCCAACAACATATCTTTTTGAGACATCGTTCTCAGCCACGATGGCAATAAAGACAAAATACAGGGCACGGCTTAATGTGGAAAATGACCTGAGAGTTTGCCTGTCCCCAATAACAAGCAGCATTACACCTACAAAAGAATTCACCCTACACAAGGGGGCCTCCTGCTGAAAATGTTTGAGAAATACTGAGGTAGACAAAGTAGGAGTGAATCCCGTAAATGAGCATTGTGTGTGTATAGGATACAGGAGTCATTCTCAAACTCAAAATTAATTACAGTGATAATCAGAGCCATGTTTTGGTTTTGTGGCTGTAATCAACAAAGATGCCACTATTATTGATGCACTAAAACTACTTGAAACAAAACATACGTAAGTAATGTAAACTTATTTTAGCTGAGAAACATTTCTTGTTTTCATGTAGTTCATGCTGAAGTACTACAGTTAGATACACTAAATAAAGTAGAACCAATAAATAAAAAATAAGAATTAAAACAATTATATAAAAAACTAATCAAAATGACACTATAAAACAGATTAAACTTTAACTAAAAATAAAGTGAAAAAAATGAAATGGAAAATAACAAAAACTATATATCAGCGATACCAAAATAACACTAGTGCTCTTTTACAATAATTAAAAAAAAAAAAAAAAAAAACTTTTTGCAATAAAAGATCAATAAATATCCACTGCTCTGCAGAAACATTCTAATGGTAGAGTGTCACACGTAGAAGACACAATGTGATCCTTTCATGAGGAAATGATATGAAAAACCGATCATCGCACAGATTTCCATGACATCATACATTTTGTATGGGGTACAAAAAAGGTTAGAGATTCCATTACACAAAGTTAATATTTACCTGCATGACCAGTGTTTGCTTTGTCACACGCATGGCTGTTTCTTTTGCAAGCAAGACAGTTTTCAAGGAGTTGTCAACAGCTTTTTTTTATCTAAAAATTGTCCAATAAAATAAATAAATAAATAAATAAAGATAGGTCTAATTTAGAAATATCAAGTTAAAATATATGGCCATTTTCTATCATGATTTTAACCTTCTAATTTTAACATATATTTATTTATTTATTGTTAAGACTTTAATATAAACACACACTGGTGTATTTAAGGAAATATATTTGCATATGAAATTATAGTGTTACATGAGGAACTTTTTTTATGTAGTTGTTACAAATGTAGCTGTTAATAATCATGAAAAGTGTGGATTACATTATTATGTTTTAATCAAACTGCACTGTGTAAAGCGCTGCTGTTGAAAGCACAAATGCAATGATCTTGCCATTATAACTTGATTAATGCACTTTCACAAAGTTTTTATTTATTTATTTATTTATTTATTTATTTTGTCATAACTAACAATGCAAAAACTACGCAAATAAAAGATTAATTGTGCAGGTAGACCGTGCCAATGATTATTATAGATTTTTTGGCAAAAATGCAGAATCCAAATCACAGATGTACACTTAACGCTGATCTTCTATTCGCTGAACTGGCAATTATACAAAGTTTTTTTTTTTTTTTTTTTTTTTTTTTATAATTTCTATATAAAATGTAATCAAAGTTTAAACAAAAAATATTTCCATGATACTAAGATGAATAGTAGGAAGTTGACCACTTAGACACTATAATTAAGAACCACAATCACTCATTCTTAGGTAATGAATGTATAAATGAATGAATGAAACAAACTAAATACATAAACACATAAATAGTGAATGAATAAAAAAAATAAAAAAATAAAGTTAATTAATTATGAATACAAAATAAATTAATAAAACATAAATAATAACAGAAAAACAAATACATAATTTAATAAGACAAACAAACAAATGCATGCATACATAAATACATACATACAAACATGCTTAGATAAGGTGTTTTCTTGATAGGAAGTGATATAACTCTGAAATCAGTGGTTTTCAGTGCTCCAATTCAGCCTTATTGCCACATAAAGAAGTGCATTACTTTAAAGGAGGAGTTTAATGGCTGTTTTTGCCCTGTTAGGCTTTAATGATGGTTCCTCATCCGGTCTTTGACAGTGCACACACCGCACTAAATGACAAAATGAAGCCCGTCAGGAGACAGACAGCTTTAGTCTGGGGTTTTAAAGAAAAAGAGGAAGAAAGATTATGATCTAATCCTCCTGCAGTGGGGTGCACGAAGCCCCAATCCCAGTATACACATTTAATTGAATCAGCGCTTGAGACAGTGGAGAGAGCAGCTTGTTAATGAAGAGTAATGGGGGAGATCAGCGCGCCGAGCAGGTACTCCGCCGAGAGATTACAGCGCCCAACTGAGAACACCGCACAGATTGTGCCCGGCAATTACACTAAACCCGAAAGGAAATACCGCAGAAGAAAATAATATGACATGGTTGGTGTGGCGGATTTCAAAACAGTGCTTTTGTATGTCGCTGCGACTTTTTAAAGTACACCGACAGCGCTGCGCTCGCAGGGATGGCCGCAGTATGAAATATGATCTTGATTAAATTGAGTCGCATGCATAAATTATTAGAGAAAGAGAGAAAACAACATGGGCCAGAGGCCAATGACAAATTCTCATCTCAGGAAATGAGGGCTGCCGTTGCCAGGCTGAGAAATTTGTTTAATGACCTCCGCCTGTTCAAGGTAATGTGATGGGAAAACAAAAACAATAAAAGTAGGGTGAAAAATGGAAATAATTATCAGTAAGAAAAATAGTCGCCTACAGTTATGGCTTGTGTTCCTCACATCTGGTTTTAGAGATCTAATCAAATGTGCTGAACATTTGATGTGACGCTGCTAATGGCGATTTTTGTCTCTTGAATCAATGCGTTCGTTCGTTCTCTACAGAGTAGGAGTGGACAACCCATGACAATCAGTCAAACAACAAACAGATGGTCAATTAACTTCCATTCGTTAACTTAATTGCATGAAAGAAATTGCTGCAAACCCTTCAGTGTGTGTGCTGTTGCTTGGAGAGTGAATCTGTAACTGACTGTGTTGGTCTAGCAAACTTTACAGGCAAAAATAGCAACTGTTATCAAACAGGTCGTTTCACTTTATTTTGATTGTCTCTTTAACACATTCTGTTGCCTATAAGTAACATTGCACCTACTAACTCTCAATAAAGTGTTAGTAGAGTTTTACTAGAGTGGTAGGGTTAGGGTTAGAATAAGTTGACATGTACCTGCAAAGTTTCTTATAGTCAGTAAAATGTTTGTTGGGAAACCATCACAGCAGACAATCTACTAATACTCTAATCAGATTTAGTAGACATGTAGATGCAAACTTACTTATAGTTAACACAATGTTCAAAAGGAATCATCAAAATAAAGTGTTACCAAACAGGTGTCCTACACTGTCATTTAATGTTTGCAAGTCCATTCTGATGTCACGCTGATTTTTATATTTTATATATATTTTATGACAGGAAACCTGTTTGATAACAGTTGTTTTTTGCCTGAAAAGTTTGCTAGACCAACACAGTCAGTTACAAATTCACTTACCGAGCAACAGCACACACACTAAATGGTTTGCAGGAATTTCAGCAAAAGCCCTTAAAGTTTGTTCAAACTCTGTTTGGTATTACTGTTGTTGCTACCTTCAGAAAAGACAAATGTGAATTTGGCAAAGCTGCACCCACACAGTAATAAAAATAAAGGTTTGGGGGCATATATTTGCAGAAAACAGTTGTTCTGCCAAATATTATTGTGGAAACTGTGACTGAAACCAGATTAATTGAAAATGCATGACAGTAAGATTATCTCTAAATGTCCAAACAAATGTCTTTAAATCATTTTGAATGAAAATGCTTTAGTTGGTGTACTAATCTAATAAAATAATAATAATAAAACAAATATCTGATCTTACCTGTACATTTAATTTAATCACTGCAACCTATGGGCTGATTCAGTGATGTTTAATCATTTTGGTTTGAATAAAATCCATTAATTTAGATGTTACCACATGAAGTACTATGAAGTAAGATTTCTGTGAAGCCAATGTTTGTTTGTTTGTTTTTTGTTTTGTTTTTTTCCTTTTCTTTTTTGTCTTTTCACATGGAGCCTCTAACACTGCATACATCATTTTCAGAGTTAAGATTTTATAATTTGTTGTAGGATCTATTAAATATTATTCCAACATTCACAAGCAATTTTAATGATGTAAAACACATGCACAAGTATGAATAAATGAATTAATTAAAAATATGTAAACCATATTTACTCACATGAATATGCCTTCCTCATCATCGTGTCAGTATTTATCAGACATGCTTGTTTTGTCTCATAGCTAAAGTCTGCAACACCTCAAAGGCATAATCATACTGACAAACGCTGACAGAATAATTTTTGTAAAACCCAGAAGGCCACACTGAGGTTAATCATTTTCACTTAATACCCGGTACTCAATCAGAATTTATCTAGAACGTTTATATAGATTTTATCAAGAACTTGCAACTACCTAAATTAAATAGTAGAAGCAAAATAAAATAAACCTCAATTAATTACTTTGGTAAGAGTTAGTTAACAGACTTGACTGTCCTCATCTCATTGTGTATTGATTCTGATTACTTGCTCTTGGAATACTTGATTCTCAGTGGTCAGTTATGGCATTCAGAGGTCAGATAAACTAAACTACTGTCAATGGCAATGCCATATATAAGACTGCTCATCCTGGTAAATCAAACAGACATTATGTCACATTCTCTGTTATTACACCACAGAACAATCTCACCAACTTGAGCAGTCTTGCATTCATCATTGAGAAAAGAAGCCTGATACAGTGGAGAATAATTTTTACTCCCATTCCAAAATTCTTCAGAATAGAATTATAATAATTGAGGAAAGAATTGTAATGCATTATTGAACTTTTTTTTTTTCATTTCAATTTTTTCAGAATCTAATCAGAATGGCTGAGAAAAGAATCACATTTTTCTCCCATTCCTATTTACAACATATATAGAACCAATGCATCATTGTTTACAGTGTTACATCATTACATTTTTACACTTTGCAAATCCAGTAGGGCAAAAGTAGTAGAACAGTCCCATTTTATTTGTTCCTTTCTATGTCAAAAGTTAACCAGTTAGCGTCAGAAGCAAAGCGAAGTCAGAGAAAAGTAAAAACGACCATGGGCAAAGCAATTCAAAGTGTTGCAGTGCCAACAGCAATGGCAGTGTCTCCATCTCAAATGTGCTATAATTAGCTTCAGGCCAATTAAATCTCTTTGAGAAATGGGACACTGGGCGGTCTACCCCATCTGGGTCTGTATGTAGCAACACCACACTAACTCTCACAGCAATGACTTCAAGTGTGGTTTGGCTTAATAAGAGTGCAGAAAAGAGGCTGCAGCTCAATTCAAAGTGGTATGTCTATCATAGACCACATAAAAACTTAACCTGCAACAGATCACTAGGAGGAGCTACTGCACGAGCCAAATGAGCGCAGCACATCTGTAGCTTATTGTTATGTCCCCAAACTCTTTCTTTGTATTAATGTGTTTGTGCAGCTTTGCCAAATTCATATTTGCCTATTCTGAAGGTAGTGACAACCAGTTTCGTCCAAAAAACTGAGTTTGAACAAACTTCCTAGGCTTTATGGGATCACTAACAAAACCTCGCCATTCAGTTATTTCCCACAAGATAACAGCAAAAAAGTTGTAATGGATAAACAGAACAACTCAGCAGAAGAGAAGCATGCAGACTGGAGACTGAGTCAAAACTGAACACCTGTACATTTCTACACAACACACAACTACGAATAGACAAAAGATCAATGCAGAGAGCCCAGGACCTTCTGTTGTCTTTAGACATTCTCTAGGCCACACACACACATACAATCGGCATCAGTACCAAAGACCCTTAGAAAACCACACGCAGTCTCCTGACACCCCATGAGCGATTATGAAAGGCTTGTAACAGGGTTAAAGAGATTTCAGATGTTAGCACCTGAATACGTGAGGATTTTGTCATGTTTTTCAGAGTGTTGTTCTGGTTTGGTTCAGCAGCTGTTTGATCCAGAACAGACGGTCTGTGTCTTCTGGGCTGAAGGTGTTGCATGTAGTTTTCTCTTCGCTGGAGAGACCCGAGGCCAGATTCACAAAATATTCTTAAGAAAAAACTCTTCTTAAATTTTTCTAACTTAAGAATTGAGTGAAGAAAATACTGTTTTCCCAAAAACTTTTCTTGAGATTGTTCGTAACGTTTGGGAACACATAGTCACTTCTAACTTAGAGATTCAATTTGCTGCTTATTATTGGTTAGGTAGTTGTTAAGTGCAGGTATTCAGTGGGAATAAGAAATCTAAAATATAGTCATACAGAATAGGAAATGATTATTATTATTTCTTTCTTTAATTATTGGTTTGTTTCAAATATTAAGCATTGCAACACAACTATGTATACATTACATATTACTGTTACCAGGGACAAGTAAGTTGGGTCATTCTGTCTCAACTCAACCAGACGTCCCCAGCTCAAGCTTTTGATTTTTTTTTTTTTTTTTTTTGTGAAGAAAGATAAACATATATAGTGATGAAAGCCAAAATATGTATTACCATGGAATATTTACTGAGTACTTCACTATTTTGTAGAGGGGGGGTCACAATGCCAATTTTCACCTGAGATTCGGACATAGAGACTCGTTGAAAATCCTTATATCTTGAAAATGAAATATTCCAAAAGAAAAGTTTACTAAAGACTAGAATATAAAATCATATAACAATATATTTAACACTTCTTGAGTTATGCATGCAAACTCCATTTAAAATATTCATTTACACCATGCAACAGGCAAGCAGTAATAACAAAGGCTATTATCCGCCAAAATGCAGATTCGCCACAACTTTTTACACATGAGAGTGATATTTGGACTTATCTACTGCACCCAGCCATGACACATAAACATTTCTAGGCAATCCAGGTAATATACAACATTAAATTTACATAAAATGATCAAAACCCAAACAGCCAAAACTATTTGCTCTGGAACAAATAATAGATTACCAATAGAGACCAAAGACCGCCCATTAGATTGTCCCTAACAAATTATACCTCATGTTTAACCACTATAGAGACATCCTGGAGCTTACATCTTTGAAAACATTGAAGCAAATTTTCAAATAGCCATCTTTATTAACAAACCGCATATTTGAAAAAGTACATTCTCACCTAATAATCTCTCAACACTACATTCTGTGACACAAAAACAGTATTATTTTTAATCATACATATTTATAGCTGTTAAACTGTCAACTTGAGATTCAAATCGGTGGTGGAAGAAAGTAGTTATTCCCACTCAAATTCAGTTGGTGAAAACCTGGGATTCAATACTATAGCATCCAGGTTTAAGTGGCTGTCCAGTTAAGTGCAAGGCTAATCTCTTGGAGCAGGTTTTGTTCGCAAACATACACCAATAAACATTGAGCTGTCCACAACAATAAGATCAACAATATCTGATGCAATAAAAATACTCCCCCTCCATCTCTTGCTCCAATTAAAGCAGACTTCACAGGGAATTGTAAAGATAAAATCACTTGAATTTAACTGATGATTATTTGTTATATTTAGGGGTTAAAGCACAAAGTGCTGGAGCCATATTGCATTTGTATTTATTTTCTTATTGTTCCTTTTTAAAGTCTTGTTTTTCTCCCCTCTGAATCCTTGAGTCATGCCCTAAAAAGCATGCATATATATTTGCTGTACACTACACACTTTGACCACTGCATTTCATTGGTATCCCACAGTAACCCCGAAATCTGATTAGTATGAAGAGCGATTTTCATGTGAAATGCAAATGGCCATAGTACATTATATATGCCATAAAACACTGTGTGCAGGGTGCAATTGCCTTTAAAAAATCTTGCAAATCTTGTATTCTGGTAAAAACTAAAAATAATAAGTAAATGGCAGCATATAAATGGCAAACACTGTATTATTTTATACCAGATGTTTTGCTGGTGATGTCACTGCCAGAGCTCTTAATGTGTGAAATGGTGTTTTCCTGATCTGCTGCCTTTCAGAAGCAGGTGAATGGGATTGGGAATGCTAATGGATTCATTCTCTCCAGGTATTGCAGAGCTTCTTGGGACACACAATGTTGAAGCCTTTGCAAATATAAATATTACTAACTGGTAACCGGTGGCTGCCTGGGAAAAAAATAAAAACACTTTAAAAATCTGTCAGAATAACAGAAACAAATGCACACACAAAAATGCTTCAGTAAATCTGTACTTACCATGTCACTACATGTTCCCTGCAACTAGGTCAGCACACATTACCACAGTATTTGCATCTCTACACTGGCTTCCTGTAAAGTTTAGAGTTTTTTTATAAGGCTCTATCAGGTTTATCACCACACTATATTACTGACTTCCTTCACCCTTTACTCCCAGGTCTTTAGATGAATTACTGTTCATTACTGAGTGATGCCACTGTAAATCTAACACTGATCAAGTACCTTACCATGTGAGGTCAGCACCATCAATAACCATTTTTAAACCATTAAAAACTCATCTGTATTTTATGAAGATATTTAACTGTTGGTTGTTTTTGCATTGATAATTCATGATTTGTGCAGTACTTCTGATCAGTTTCTGCTCTTTTCATTTGATTTCATATCATATAATTTTACATGTTTTGACACTTAATTTTAAAGTATATTGCACCACTACAACTACTAAATTCAATTACAAATGCAATGACTACATATTTTCCCCGAACACTCCCACCTGTCTGAGAAACATCACACATCAGGAAAAGCTGTCAAAATTCTTAAATATAACATAAAATTTCACTTACCACATCAGGGGAGTAAGGAGAGATGACTGATGGGATGATGGCAAATGATTTGCAGATCCTAAGCACCACTGAAAAAACATCAAATCTTGTAAAATGCGTTGGAAGTACTGCCGTTCATTATACACAGAGTATGTGTGATTGTGAATCTTTAAATTGAAAGTAAAAAGTGAAAGCGCATTTAAAAGCGATTTCATTATTTCACATATAAATAGTGACTCCCTGATGCCTGCAATTTATATACATTATAATAACCCAACAATATAATTGCAAGAGATATCATTGCAATATATTTGTTCTTCTATCTCATATTTATTCCCTTTAGGGGTTCTGTAGTACTTGTCATTTTTTTTTCCCAAACAAGGTATTAAAAAAGTAACATTTATTGATTTAATTCAACTTTTTAAGCTTCAAACATTATTTGATGAGTTCTGCTGACAAAGTAATGTTGATCATTACATTAGCTTAATACTGTATTAGTAATTAAACCCTCTATGTTCGACAAACGCACCGGCGCCATATGTGGCATTTTGTCTTGATAACGCAGAAAGGAATTTAAATTACTGCGTCACTTGATCATACAGATAAGAAAAATACATCATTCAAATCTGTAAAAGGTTTACTTATATTTATTTATTTATGTATTTATTTATTTGTATACACTCATAATAACAACAAAACACTGTGCTTTTGTAAAATAAAGAAAACAAACAGGGTGCTCTTTCTGCTGTCTGTCTCCGTGAACATCCTTTTGAAAGGGGTCATAAGAACGAATCAAAACTTACCAACACGGCTACTGGAGTTGATCGCAGCCCCTCAATGCTTGTGTTTATACCAGCCACACTGTGGCATGTTTCTAAAGCGTCCCAGAAGCGTCTCTCCAAGGCATTTATACAGAGATCTGTCATGTCACATCAAAGACTGTCAAAACTGCATTTATTGTTGAATTTCCTAGGTGGAAAAAAAATGCTGCATTTGTTCAGTACATGCGTACCAAACAAAAGACCTGTAACCAAAATTTTCGGTACAAATACATGTACCGTTACACCCCTAACAAACACTCCACAGAAATTAAAGACAGTTACTGTTAGACTGTTTTTGAAATTATCTTTCACCATGGTCGCTCCTGCAGTTTGTCGGTAATATCAGATCTGGTATCCAAATTCTGTGCAACAGTGAACTCATCCAAAAGAACAGATGCCTGCTTCCATTGCCCAGGACTGGAGACAAAGGGCAAAGCATGCCATTGACCATCACTTATACCATCATTGAGCCTTATTTTCTCAATATGCACTGTAGTTGTGCAGAGTTTACACAGACATCATCACACAAGTGTATTTGCACTGCTTTGAGACTGAGAGGTAAAATTATTGATAGTTTTGCACTCATTCATTAGAGTGGAGGTGTTGAAACTGAAGTGCCATCTGTAGTCAATCCACAGGGTCTTAACCAGCAGCATTTATTGCACATATGATTACGGGGTGGCGTGCTGTTTTCTTTACAAGCCATCTGTCCAGGAGAGCCTACAGGAGACCTAACTAGAGAAAAGAAAAAAAATAAATAAATAAACTCTGATAGGATTGCAGTGCTGGAAAACATGAATCACACATTAACTACAAGGATTTCATTCATTTTGCTTAAAGGCAACAGAATCGTTGGACAGAATCTGCATTTTTGCCACCTAATGCATAACAGCTTGATCCAATAACATCCTATAGAGAGCAGCAGACCACATGCCCTCCTGGACACTCTCCAGTTTTTACTGGTGTTTCTGTTTTATTAAAGGAATAGTTCACTCAGAAATGAACATTCTCCACCAGAAATACAGTAAGTTATGCATATGAATCTTTGTGACCATATGTGCCATTTTTACGAGACACGTCTTGGCCAGGATTTCTATATTTGGCTTTGTTTCCTGTTTTCAAATGTTCTGAAGGAAATGATTAAAAAGTAGTTCAACCAATAGCGTGAAGACATCGTACATAATCAACCAATCGTGAAGTGTGAGAAGGTGGGATCTACAGAGAACAGTCAAAGCGATGCAAATACGCATAAATATTTGATGTGTTCATTCATTCATTCATTCGACTTGAAGCTTGCTGTGCAGACCGATCGTTGTATGACATCAAAAGTACTGTTAGAGCAATTTCAAAAGCACAAGGAGCCATCTGCTCTCTATAGCTCTCACGTATGTCATACAACAATTGGTGTGCACAGTGCACAAAGCCAAATCCTGGATATTTTAGGCAATATAGAAATCCTGGCCAAGACATGTCCCTTAAAAATGGCATGCATGGTCAGACTATCTATAATCTAAGTCTTCTGAGTTGATACTTTATGATGGCTGTCACGGGTTGTGTAATATTAAGTGTATGAAGAAGATGGTTCAGGTTAAAATAGAATTTGATAACATCCACGGGTAAACCCAAGTACAAAAGAGTGAAGCAACCTAACATAACCATAGACAAGACCTAACAAACTAAAGGTCCAAACGTGATGTTTTGCCCCCTCCAAAACTGTGACAATTGGCGGTGTCATTGTAGGGTAGAGCCATGGAGGAAGCAATAGAGATGCCACAATGGCAATGACTGGAGGTGACAGCAATGTTGGAGATAGAGCCCACCTCGCAGATGGAGATCCGAAGTAGTAGAGTGAAATGAAGGCCGTAGCGGTGACCCCCTAAGGGTGTACTAACACTAGGTGATCTGACTCCCAAAGCCCGGTTCGTTTGACTAGTGTGATCGTTCGGTACCACGTTCGTTTAGCTGTCCCTGGCCCAATTGGAAGAGGTGGGCCAGAGCACGGTTCAGTTGGTGCAGGCACAGACTTTTTGATATGTGCAGCACAACTGCATTAACATTTCTGAGCAGCAAAAGCAATAGATCTGTTAGGCAATATATTGTGAGATTGTGTCACCGCGTCCCAAATGACTCAAAAGAATAAATCACAAAGTTAACAAAATTATAAACTCTATTGTGCTGAACGTGAACACTTTTTGTCTTAGTAACTTCTAAACATCATTATGAATGATGCTGCCTTCACATCTTATCTGAAACTTATATTATGAGCTGGTCGCAGTAAAGTGATTTGTTGTCAGAAAGAATAAAATGTAATATTTAATCTCACCGTGCTAGATAGTCAGCTTGCTGACAATTCTGGAATTTGGGTCAAATACATGCTTATTGTTTATAAATCATACAATATGCTTAAAATGATTGTGCATATATATAACGACAAGACAAGCTGATGTAGTTGTTGTTGAAAAACAAAACAAAACAAAACAAAACAAAAACTAATATAGAATAGCACTGACATCAGTTCATGTCAAATTTCTGATTAGGAAACTCGTATTTGCGATAATTCGAATAGCACTTGAAGACAGCATAAAGCATGCTCCGGTCTGGAACATAAAGTGCAATGTGAGTGCAAGCCAGCAGAGGAGTGGGGAGGGGGGACAACTGGCTCAGGTTTGCCTAGTGTGAGTATACACCCTAAAGGTGCGTTCACACTAGGCACAAATGAAGCGTTAAGCAAGAGTGATTTACATATTAAGTCAATGCTAAGACGCGATAGACATTCTGCGGCATGAATTGAGCATTTGGGACGCACGTAACGTGTGATATACGTGAATCGCACAAGTTGAAAAATCTGAACTTGTCTTGCTCTAGTAGTGACGTGATTACGACGTAGTGAGCAGAGGCAGAAATCCAAAACAACAGTGGAGGACAAAATCATTATCACTGTATGTGGATACTCAGAGCTGTATGATACATCTTCGTACTTCTATAGAAGCAGGAATAAAAAGGATCTTGCTTGGAGAACAAGTGACTGAGGAGGTCGGACAATCTGTTAAGTTGTAAAAACGCTCTTTACTCAAGAAGAAGCCCTCCCATGATGCAAATTTGTGTCTGTTGTGAAGTGAATTTCACGCGCGAATGAAGCGAGTAAATTCAAAATGTTCAAGCAATTCATTCGCGCAAGTCGCGTTTGGTGTGAACACCCCATAAGATGGAAGCAGTTCTTTGGAAGCCAAAGGTGGAGCTAGATCCACTGAGGGTGAAGGCAAAGCCTGAAAAAGCTAGTCTGAGGACTGGAGGGCCGCAGGTCTGTAGCAGAGGTAAGGCGATGTCTAATTCAGGTGGAGCCGACCTTCCAAGAGATCCTGGTGAGACCAAACAGCTGATGGTCACTGCTGGAGTCAATGGAGGAAGGAGTGCAGGCATGGGTGTGAGGATGATGGGTCAAGGTGAAACAAAGTGCTCTGAGGCCATGGGTGGAGCCATGGGGTCCTCACACCCAGGAAGAGGTGGCTCCAAGCAGGCCTGAGGTACAGCCAGACCACTGAGAGGAAGCTAAGGTGGAAACTGAGGGGCTGATAGGAAACAACAATCACTGGGTTGCAGGAGTGACTGAGAACCAAAGAAGAAACCGAAAAGAAACAGAGATACTGACAAAACACATTAGATCCATAGAAGCAGTTTGGAGAGAGATGTTCTGCTCGTTGTTGGACTTGTCTGTGGTGGACTTGTGCTGTAGCGCCTCGCAGTGAGATGGTATCTGGCTGGGCACTGGATTGGGAGTGGGGCTGGCGTCGTTGTCTTCTGGTTTAACGGTTAGTGATGATACACAGAATAGAGTTTACACTCAAAAAAAAAAAGATTTTATAAGAGAAGTCACAAACGTTTTGCGACAGGTGGGATTCAGACACTTCCATTCATTCCTATGGTATCCGTAAATTGTGATCGAGTGTCGCACAACTCACACTAAAATCCAATGACGTCAAGGCTATAACGTGATTGCTTATTAAGGCACATGTGATCCAAGTTGACTGTTACGCTTGCTCCAATGGTAAGTAATACAGACCCTCTCATCTCCCAATAGTAAGATAATCTCTGCTTTTGTGTTGGTGTTCAGGCCAACATATCCATCTTATTCTTTGATGCAGAAGTAAACCTATGGGTGAGACTACTGGTTCATTAGCTGTTATAGGGGAATAACAAGACGAATAACAACGCAGCAAACAGTAAAATTGTTTGCACTACAAACCAGTGTGCTCATTAGTAAAGATGATGCATTGAAATAATATGGTAAGACACACCAATTTGCAATAATAAGCAGCAAAACGAGCTGCATTGTATGGCTAAAAATAGCTGGACGCCAATGAGACTGGAAGCCAAACCCAAACAATTTACAAATGGCCGCACCCATTCTTATAAGAAGAAAAGTGTGAAAAGAAAGGAACCAGACAGAAAAACACAATCTGTAACACACAGTTTAGAACACTTCTTGATTGGGTCCTCTGTCATGGGTTGTGTAGTATTAGTGCACAAGAAGAAGGTTTGGGTTTAAAATAGAGTTTAACAACCACATGCAAATTCAAGTACAAAACAGCAAAGCAATACAACATAACCACAGACAAGACCTAAACTAAAGGGGAAACACACATTAGCTTAATTACAATTGCAAACAAGGATGATTAGACACACATACCTAAACTAAATGACAAAATCAAATATGTAACTATGACAACAAACTAGGCATAGAGAAACGCTGCAAATGAAAAAAAGTCCAAAGAGAGGTAGCATGTGACAATGGCTTTGCATAATTATTTATCATATGACTTTGATAAATGTGATATGATTTTTTTTTAATCTTCACATTTATTTTTGTATTCCACAAAAAATAAATAAATAAATAAATAAAATAAAGTACAGCGTATACAGGTATATACTTACATTATAAATATAATACAATACAAGGATGTACTTAAATCATAATTAAGTGGGCTCAATTCACAATTAAGTATATTATTTCTATAATTAATGCTCTTTTCAAAATTATGCTGAAATGTACTTCCTTTTCACAAATGGGTACATCCAACATGTATAACAAGAAACATAATATAAAGTGTTTCAGTTCTCTGTCTCGGAGGTGTGTCCATACACTGATCCCACTGTGTCTTCACTCCCCATCGCATCAGTCTGCTGTGCATGTGCTCAAAATCAGCTCATTAGTTGTATTTCTGTCTTGCTTATTGAGAAATAACAAGAGACACTCCGAGAACAGACGACTCCTCCTGTTGACTAATATCTCAGCCTGCTCGGCAGGACTCGGTTAATAAGGGCCAAACTTGTTCTGTCCTATTGTCTGCAATGAGCTTGGTCTGACACTCTGACAGGAGCCAATTACGAGAAGGAAAAAATAACAGTGTACAGAGAGACAGTGGGCATCCGGATCTTATATTAATGCGCTTATGTAACCATCTGACTATCCAGAACAATGAGATGACAACTGCTATGAGAAACAGATTGTACCAATCAAATAGCGCTTGTCACGCGTATCCGGCTGATTGAAGAAATACTTGTCCTCTATATTTTAAGACCTGACCGAGTGAAGCTGGTTAGGGACACAGGAGAGCTATAGTGCTGCTCACTAGGGCACATCAAGACTAGATTACAGCTGTCACTCATCCAAATCACTGCAGTACTCAGCACTTCTGTCTCTATCAGTGATTATAGGGTTCCCACAGTCATGAAAACCTACGAACTGATAGGTTGTGATAGTCTGTGATTTCACAATAAATCCTCCATTCTCAAAAGTATAATACATTAATTACATTAAATTTATGTCAGAATCAAAATAAATATATAATAATAATAAACAAACAAAACAATTGTAAGTCTGTCCTTTTTTCCCATTTTTGGAAATGGGATTTCTGTAGATTCCTCAGTAATGGTGATGCTGAGTTTGTAAATGCATACATTTAAAAAAGGATCCACAAACATTAATAATCATTTTAAATGACACAGAACTAATAATTTTCAGGAAAAAAAAATGCTGCTAACAGGCAACCTTATTATTTAATAATACTTGTACAATTACACTAATACTGGATGATATTGTTTATAGCAGTTACTGTTTTCAATGTGTTTCTGTATATTTACAGTAAACAACACATAGAATTCTCTAGAATTCTGAACACACTTTAGATTAGTGTCATGAAGCCTGTCTGTGAGCTTCCATCTGCTCGCCTTTGCATTGACTTTCACACTACACTGACTATTATATGTCACCATGGACTACATTTCCCATGCTCCACTTCACTGATTACACATACAGCTGTATCCAGTCACACACAGTATAAATACGAGGCCCCAACCATCATTCAGGGTAGAGTATTGTAAGCGTTTATCACTTTATTTGCGATAGCTACTTTATGGAGCCACTCCGCGTTTTCCTGGTCTGGTTTAGTCTTGGTTTTTGGCTGTTACTCATGTCTCGATTCTAGCCTGTCTTGGATTATCCTATTGTCTTGCCGTTACAGAAATATCTGTCTGCCCTAAACTATATGCCAGTTCTATAATGACCACGGAGGTCGTTCCCCTGTTGCTGGCGCTCATGGTGCTGAAAGGGGCTTTGTGGTGTGTGTGTGGGCAGCACACACTGTTCCTAAGCCCCCTGACCATCCTAAACTTCCGCCCAGCCTCCCTCTCTCACCACCTCTGCACCAGTCCTCATCATTGCCACCGATGTCTCCTGGTGTCTGCTCACCCTCAGCCCACCATCTGTGCAGTGGGATCACCGTGGGTCTGCCAGTCTCCATCAGTGTCATAGCTCTTGTCTTCACCTCCAGCCTCTGAGTCCCGCACTCCACCACGGCCCATTGACCCAGAAGCTCTACCATGGCCCATCAGTCCACCAACTCCGTCGGGCTCCCTCGTCCCTCCGGCTCCATCTTGGTCAGTTGTCGACCATCCGCCGCCTTGGGACTCCACTCCTCCGGCTTGATCTTCTGTTGTTCTGACTCCACCACGGCTTTCCGGATACCTCAGTCACCGGAGCCATCTGCTCTGCCTTGGCCCTCCGGATCCTTGGCATCACCCTGGATCATTGGCTCTCTGCCTTGGGTACCTCCAGCACTTGCTCCGCTGTCGTCGGTTAGTCCCCTGGAGTCGTCAGCCCTTCCTCCACCAAGGCTTCTCGCTCCCTCTCTCCAACATGGCCCATCAGTCCACCAGCTCTGACTCCACCACGGCCTTTCTTCTCGGTCACTGGAACCATCTGCTCCCTTGTCCCTCTGGCTCCACCTTGGTCAGTTGTCGACCATCCACCTTATCTTCATCTTCTTCATGCGTTCATTCCACCATAGTGTGACAAAATAGCAATGGATGCTATTAACACAAGTGCAAATAGCAATATATTCTATTTACACTAAGGAAAAACAGAAGATTTTGATTATTTCCATCTTGATAACTGCATGCATTTTGACCCTTTAAATCAGGGGTCACCATACTCGGTCCTGGAGGGCTAGTGTCCCTACAGAGTTTAGCTCCAACCCTAATCAAACACACCTGAACCAGCTAATCAAGGTCTTAATAGGTATACTTGAAACTTCCAGGCTGTTGTGTTGAGGCAAGTTGGAGCTAAACTCTGCAGGACACCGGCCCTCCAGGATCAAGTTTGGTGACTCTTGCTTTAAATCATGAGCTACAGTAAACAGATGAAGGTGTGTTTCTGTGTCCTCAGGCTGCTAGTGACACTGACACCTGTGAAGTTTAGAAAGAGCTGACAAGGCTCATAATCAACACTCTTCATGTTAATAAAGAAATCACCAGAGAGCTTGACTTCCTGTGGCGTCCAAAAGTCCATTCATCCCTTCTGTCATGGCTTTTACGTGCAAATGAAGCGGCCGCGGGGTCTTTGTGTGTGTGTGTGTGTGTGTGTGTGTGTGTGTGTGTGTGCGCTGAATACACACACTGTCACTCAAATGAGATTGAAGAGGTTGAAGGGCAGATTAGTAAACACTAAAGGGATGTGTCCTGTTTGCTATCACGTCATTCAGACGCTTCCTTCTCCTTAACTCATCTGTTGGTTTATTCTGCACGAGTAGAGGTTGCCCAGAGGAAATTTACATTGCTCAGATGTTGCTCTTTCAAAGTTCAGGTGAAGTTCATTTTGGTTATGTTTCATTAAAATACCAGCTTTTTAAAAAATTAAGGAAAGAATAAAAAGGAGCCATAAAGAAGACACAAAAATGAGTCAGTGGTTGACAAAGTAAAAGTACAGAGCTATAAAATTAATGTGGAGCAGCTCAGATCATTTGATCATATTTAAATGTACATATTGAGATCTCTGATTGTCTAAATTGAATTTAAATGGAAAAACAATTAAATATAGGGAGTTTGTAAATTTACCATTTTTACTGTAGGCTACATTATAAGACTCCGTCCACACGAAGCCGGTGCGTTCCCTATCCGATCATTTTTTTTCCTCGTTCTAAAAAAAAATTTCGTAAACACGAAACCACTGAAAACGGTGTAGTATATATGCCAGACCAGTGTGGGGTGCTGTAATTCTGCCATAGAGATACGCTATACACGGAGAAGAAGACTTTGAGCATGCGCATAACCTTGCGCGCTGTATACGAACTAAGAAGAAGAAGACGAAGATGCGAACATTATCGCTTGTTGCTCATAACAGTTGCATAGAAGCAATAGATTTTGCTGTAATAAAGCTAGTAGGCTTAGTAGCAACACGAACACAATCATGTAGTCCGCCATTATTGTTGTTGCTGTTACGTGTGACGCAGCCGACACGTGATGTGATGACATCATCGTTTCACAAAATATACGTATTGGCTGTACACACGAAACCGCGAGGGTGTAGTTTTCAGATTTATCCACTTTGGGACCCGGTTTCAAAAAATAGCGGATTCAGTCTCCTAAAACACCGGATCCGTGTGGATGAAACGCCAATACGATAAACAAATTATACGTATACAGCGAAACGCGTCTCCGTGTGGACAGGCCCTAAGATGACTTGTTCTTTTACATAATTTTACCCATTGAATGTATGTGACCCTGGACCACAAAACCATTCTTAATGTAGCACAGGTATATTTGTAGCAATAGCCAAAAATACACGGTATGGGTCAAAATTATAGATTTTTCTTTGCCAAAAATCTTTAGGATATTAATTAATTAATTAATTAAGTTCATGTTCCATGAGGATGTTTTGTAAATTTCCTACTGTAAAAAATATCAAAACGTAATTTTTGATTAGTAATATACTAAGAATGCTAAGAATTTCATTTGGACAACTTTAAAGGCGATTTTCTCAATATTTAGAATTTTTTATTTTTTTTTTGCATCCTCAAATTCCAGATTTTTGAATATATATATATATATATATATATATATATATATATATATATATATATATATATATATATATATATTAGAGGTGGGCCGTTATCGGCGTTAACGTGCTGTGTTAACGTGAGACTCTTATCGGGCGATAAAAAAAATATCGCCGTTAATCTATTCTCAAAGTTGGGTTGGGAGCTGGGTCTAAACTAAGTAAGCTGTGATGACCTTCACCTTGATAGTTTAACGCGGATGTCTACCTAGCCGAATTGAGTGTATGATGATCCGTGATCCGTACGGACCAAACCGGTTCGGCACGCATGTGATTCGCGGATTAACTGTTAAATTTAACCATCATAGAGTAAAAGTTTATAATTGGCACATGTTTTGTCTTGCCAATTTACCAATTCAAACAATTTAAAAAGGGAACACGCACGCCGACGCACACACCTGAAGAGAGCACGCGCACCGAGAGAGAGAGAGAGAGAGAGAGAGAGAGAGAGAGAGAGAGAGAGAGAGAGAGAGAGAGAGAGAGGCGCGATTCACACAGATTGATTCCTCTTCAACTTCTTTTTGAACGGAAACACACATACAAAGTCATGTCTTAATACCCGTTTTGGTGTTCTGGTAAACACAGTCGGTTATGTCTTCAGTGAACCGAAACAGCTGAGAAAGAAATGCGTGCCAGTAGTCGGTACGTGCATTATGCCTTAAAGAGACAGCATCCTATAAATACCTGCAGTGAGAAGCACTAGTTATTTACAATTAATTATTAAATTTCCGCACCTGAATTCTAGGGTTATTGATTTTATTAGTAACTTTATGTTGTATTCATTTACACTTGTTATTTGTGTAATTGTTCTTGTTTTGTTACTGACTTTATTAGTTCAGCTAGTAGTGTTTGCTGTGGATTAGAAGTAGCCTACTTAAAGTAAGCATTCAGTAATTAGTAAAAAACAAACTTTTTTGTTTTGTTTTGTTTGTTTTTTGCTGATCCGAAAAATGATCCGATCTGTGACTCCAAATCCATGATGTGATCCGAATCGTGAGTTTTGTGATCCGTTGCACCACTAATATCCATGCCCTTGCGCATCTGTGTATTAATCTGCAACGCGCAGGTCGCGCAGCCTTTTACTCAGAAGTAGGCTACATGCAGTGTGGAAATAGTTGGTTACACAAGTTTGTATAGTTAATTGTGTTGTAAATGCAATTGTCAAGCAGTTTGTGATGCATTTTGGAAACAGGAGATGGGCCCCTGGTCTAATGCGCCACCTGGCTTAAGAAACCCGTTCTCAAAGACTTACTTTTAGTCATTATTTGGTTAGCACACATATTCTGAATGCCTTCAGCAGAATTCAAATTAGCCATTTTAATCTAGATTAATCTAGATTAATTCCAAAATTAATCTAGATTAATCTAGATTAAAAAAAATAATCTATGCCCACCTCGAATATATATATATATATATATATATATATATATATATATATATATTTTTTTTTTTTTTTTTTTTTTTAATATTATTTATTCATCTTATTTATTTATTATTGATGTATAAATCTCAGTTTAAAAAAATCGACCCTTATGACTAGTTTTGTGGTGCAGGGTCACATATATTAGTTTTACCACCAACAGTATACAGCAAATAAGCTTTTTTTTTTTTTTTTTGTAAATTTAACACTTCAGTTTGTTACAAGAGTGAACCATAATTAGTCAGATACAGGTGAATTAAGGGGGTGGAGTTTCTCGTTCTACACAGCATTTGATTGGACAAAAAAAATATTGTACACTCCCCTGAGTTCACAATGAGTCATGAATATCTTTGTTCTGTTTTTCTGAAAGATCCAGACTTTTAAAAGACTTTAAATGTGTCTATCTGCTAAAAGTTTATTTTGTCTGGATTTCAGATAACTCCAGCCAATACATAAACATAATAGACATTCAAAGTGACATCAAGCACAAATCTTTTTGTTTATTTATTTCCCTCTGAAGTCTTTAAAATAGCTTTGGTACTTTGACATGAAGGCTAAGAGAGGATATAGTGGCACCCGATTTCTTCCACTTCTTGAACACATTGAGATTTCACTGAGGTAGAAGCTGAACGGACAGAATCACTGTCCCTTCAAATAAACTGTCTCACGCTAAAATAGACAGACACGTCAGCGAGGCTGGAATGGGAGACGGCGTGCCCAGATGAACATCCCCAAGCTCAGCGGGACCCAAGTGCTCCTGCCAACCCTCACGCTGGGTGTTGCTGGATTTGTGCTAGGGTACGAGACACAAAGATGCTCGATTTTCTCTGTGATGGTGACACATGCGGCGTATGAGAAAAGACAAGCGCTCCACCTTTGACAGTCGACACACTTCAAGCTCTGATAACAGTGTGTTCAGCACTACATGAGATCTGAGAGCTGATTATAACTCAAGCTTCTTGTCTGATTTCATCTCTAGTTTCCATGTTAACGGTCCATTTCTGTATAGGCACATACCTTGAAGGTTCGGCTACAAAAATAACTACTGAATATGTTCACCATTATCAATCAGGAATTAAGGAAAAGTTGACCTTTATGGCTTGGCTAACTTGCCATTAAAAACTATTACATGATTTTCAGCTAAATTAAAATATTTATGGCACGTTTGGCTAACCAAAATTAGAATCAAAGAATTGTACATTTTTGATAATATAATAATATATTTCCTTGTAGTCTGCATATTACAAATTTTGTACACAGATTTTTGGCTCTTTGACAGTTTGCTTTTTTTTTTTCTTTTTTCTTTTTATAATTTTGGATAAAGTTTATGTTAAATATGGAAGTTCATTTGAATAATAAAGACACATACCTGTACCATACCATACCTTTTAAATGTGTATATCTGCTAAAGGTTCATTTTGTCTGGATCTCAGACAGCTCTAACTTAAACATACACCTAACAGACATTCAAGTTGCCCTTTATGGCAATTATTATAAACTATTACAGGATTTTCAGCTAAATTAAAATAATTATGGAACATTTGGCTAACAGAAAGTATAATCAATTAATACATTTTTTTATAATACAATATATGTTTTGCACACACACACACACACACACACACACGTTGGGTTTACATGTTTTATGGGGACATTCCATAGGCATAATGGTTTTTATACTGTACAAACCGTACTTTCTATTGCCCTACACCTACCCTACACCTAAACCTAGCCCTCACAGGAGATTGTGCACACTTTTACTTCATCAAAAAAACTCATTGTGCATGATTTATAAGCCTGTTTCCTCATGGGGACCTGAGAAATGTCCCCACAAGGTCAAAATCTACTGGTATTTCTATCCTTGTGGGGACATTTGGTCCCCACAACGTGATGAATACCAGGTACACACACACACACACACACACACACACACACTTACTTATATAAATTAAGAGAAAGAAGATGTCAAATTCCTTGTAACTCTCTAACACAGCAGCAGTAACTAGTTTTATGAAATTTAATGCCAAGGCAATAAAACAGAGTACAGTGTTGAAAATGTTAAAACCTTTGGTAGATTTACGTTGTTAATAATGGAAGAAACACGTCACTACAGTCTGTGAAAAGGGTCCATTATACATCTTTCATACTTATTGTCTACTGTACACTTGTATCATCATTTAACCTCAATAAAATGTTAGACTTTGTATGAATCATACGACTTTTATTTCACCAACAAGCTGGTTCAATATATATATATATATATATATATAAAAAAAGATTCAGGCGACCTTATAAGAGTTAATGTAGCTCATAAGACAGATAACCAGAGACCTCTAAACACTTAATTATTGCTGTTTTTCTCTTAAAGTCTGAATGTTTCAGATTTAGATCATTAAAGAAAACACTGAAGAGCCCTCGAGTAACAGAGAGTCTTGTGAACGGACACTACCTTTACATCTATTCTCAGAAATACAGCCCATCTCAAGGACAACTTGAATATTTCAACAGTATTGATTCTTACCACAACCTGTTAACCCCCCTTTTTTCTTTTCTTTTCTTATCAAATTTACATAAGTGGTTTATGTCCCTCAGAATTAAAGGTTTTTCTCATAATTCTGATTTATTTCTCCCTCAGAATTACTATTTTGTCTCACAATTCAGATTTTTCCCATCAAAATTAAATTTATGTCTCACAATTCTGACTTTTTTCCCCTCGGAATTACAAGTTTATGTCCTACAATTCTGACTTTCCCCCTCAGAATTAAAAGTTTACGTCTCACAATTCAGATTTTGTGCCTCAGAATTACAGGTTTTCCTTATAATTCAGATTTTCCCCCTCAGAATTATGTTTATGTCTCACAATTCTGACTTGTTTTCCTCTCAGAATTATAAATTAATTTCACAATTCTGATCCCCCCCCCCCCCCTCATAATTACAAGTTTATGTCTCAGAATTCAGATTTTGTCACTCAGAATTACAGGTTTTTCTCATAATTCTAATTATTTTTTCCCCTCAGAACTACAGTTTTGT
Source organism: Garra rufa (assembly GCF_049309525.1). NCBI lineage: Eukaryota > Metazoa > Chordata > Actinopteri > Cypriniformes > Cyprinidae > Garra > Garra rufa. The sequence continues at coordinate 8,310,348 of NC_133365.1, read as the reverse complement.
CATACAAATTTTTACTGTCAGAATTATGTTTATATCTCACGATTCTGACTTTTTTCCTCAGAATTGCAAGTTTTTGTCTCACAATTCTGTTTTTTTACCCCTCAGAATTATAAGTTTGTCTCACAATTGTGTGTTTTTTTTTTTTTTTTTTTGAATTACAAGTTTATGACTTTTCCTCCACATGTTTGGTTAGTTTTTTTTTTTTTTTTTTTGTATTATTTAGCTTCTGTGTTCGCTTTTGTTTGCTTTTTTCCAATTCCCCTTGTTTCTATGGTTACTAATATAATTGGTTAATTCAGTTCCGCTGTGTTTAATTAATCTTCTCTTTCATTGTACACTTCAGTTCCTGCTTTTCGTCAGTTCGGTGTCCGGTCAAGCTTGAAGAAGTGTGTGTTTGCTGCTACCTTGTGTTTAGTTTATTCTGTGGATTAATGTTAAAGATTGTATTGGAACTTTCTTCATCTGCCTGTCTTTAGTCTGTGCATGTATTCGTGACACAAGCATCCAAAGTGTTGGCAGAAAATGCACTATAAAAACTATTTTAAGCTGTAAACCCTGCAACCCTTTTACCAAAATAGAGTTGCATATGAAGAATGTCATCAAATATTTAGTTTCACTTGGTGAGGTTGATGGTAATTTGAGAAAGAGCTTTATTGATAGAAAGTGCCTTTTAACTTGTTATGCAACAAACACAATATGATATGCTTTGAGAAAACACAGCACACACGGCGTAACAGCCTCAGCTCATGGCAGCTGTGACGCCTGTGGAGGAAGTCCAGCGCTGTGGGTCTGTGTTCCTGCTGAAGGCTCTGAACAGCTTGAATCATTAGGGGGATCAATGCATTGCAAGATCTCTACAGCAGGACGTCAGTGTGTCTGTCTGTGAAACAAGCTGCCCAGAAATGGAGAAGTAAATCAGAGTAGAGATCAAACAGAAACACTGAAGTCAGGTTTCACCTCAAACTCTGATGCATATTTGTACAAAGCTCGACAAGTTTAATCAGCAGTTGAAGCTAAAAATGCAATAATTGATCCATCTTATGTTTGTGTGGGTATGTGTGTGTGAGACAGAGAGTGTCAAGTTTGAATCAAAATTATTCAACCTCCCAGAAACTGTAGTACTTAATGCAAGCTTTACTGAAGATCTATAATTTTATAAAAGATGGCATCTATAACGGTTTAATAATAATAATAATAATAATTTGTTACATTTATATAGCGCTTTTCTAGACACTCAAAGCGCTTTACAGTGTCAGGGGTATCTCCTCATCCACCACCAGTGTGCAGCATCCACCTGGATGATGCGACGGCAGCCATAGTGCGCCAGAACGCCCACCACACACCAGCTTACTGGCAGAGAGGAGACAGAGTGATGAAGCCAATCAGAATATGGGGATGATTCGGAGGCCATGATGGTCAGAGGCCAATGGGCAAATTTGGCCAGGATGCCGAGGTCACACCTCTACTCTTTTCGAAAGACATCCTGGGATTTTTAATGACCACAGATAGTCAGGACCTCGGTTTAACGTCTCATCCAAAGGACGGTGCTTTTTGGCAGTATAGTGTCCCCATCACTATACTGGGGTGCTAGGACCCACACAGACCACAGGGTGAGCACACCCTGCTGGCCTCACTAGCACCTCTTCCAGCAGCAACCTAGTTTTCCCAGGAGGTCTCCCATCCAGGTACTGACTAGGCTCAACCCTGCTTAGCTTCAGTGGGCTACCAGTCTTGGGCTACAGGGTGATATGGCTGCTGATTAGTTTAGTGGCATATTAAAAGTTTAGTGGCATATTAAAAGTAAAAATGTTAATATATCATATTAGTTATATAATTTTTTAATAACACAGCTTTGTCATAATTATGTAACCTCTATTCAACATTGCTGTTTGTAATGGTAGGGAACAAAATTGTCTTAAAACACAATTAAGCCTTTAGAAAATTAGCTTGCACATACATAAACTTCCTCATGCATGTGCTAAAGTTGAGTAGCAAATATGACAAAGTCAGCAGAGCTCTTATAAAAGTTATAAAGAAAACAAAATAGTTTTATTACATTAGAAAGTCTACGGCTACATAAAGATTTTCAAGTCACTAAGTTCCTAGAGACACAGCTGGCAGCCTTATTCATTAGCTTAAAATATGTTGTATCAGAAAACCTTTGAGGGTGCTGAAGAAAAAGCACAATGGAAGCTCTGGAAGAATGTTTTATGGAATAAAAAGTCCAAACTGGAACTTTTTGGACCAATGGATCAGCAGTATGTCCAGTGCAAAACTTCATTCACTTGGTCAAATGTGGAGGTAGACCAGTCTTGTTATGGGGTGCTTTGCTGTTTCAGGACTACTTGGACATCTTGGTTTCTTTATTGTATCAGGCCTTATTGGCAAGAAGTGCCTTTGGTACCAATTCACTGCAGAGGATCCATTTGTGAGCAAGTGATGTAATGCTACACTTCTCCAAATCTGATGAAGAAACAAACTCATCTACATCCTGGATGGCCTGAGAGAGAGTATATTTTTAGCAAATTGTCCTTTTAAAAGTGTGAAATTGGTATTAGAGACACTGCATTTCAATATACATGAAGTATTGGTCTTGGAGTAAAAGTTTAGAGCCACTGCCTTGCAGTCCACTTACCCTTAAGTAACTTGTGGGGTTTAAGCCAACAATCGTTTAGTTACAAGCCTAGATTTTGAACTGCAATGCGACACTTTATGAGTAAATATGTCATAATTAAAGCCTTTATAGATATTTTTTTATTAGAATAAAGAGAGTATGATATTACAAAATGAGATTCTATTATCAGGGCCTATCTGCTTCCTTTGAAAGTGATATTTCAACACAATTATCACCAAAGATAAATGTTAAGTGTCTCAAGCAATCACATGTCATGCTTTCACATATGGATGATTCTAACGGTCCTTTAATTACCGCCACAGTCATCGAGAGCAGTATAGTCTCTTAACTCAGACTGACCTATTAGTTAAATATAATTTGATATGAGTATGAGTCACTTCAGTAACCCGTGTGCACAGAGACCCAAAATAACACAAGCGAGAGGGAACACTTTAAACAGTTGCTTAGCAACCAATTACTTTCCGACAATTAAGGGTACTTATGATCTCTACATAAAATCTGGGTAATGAGAGTGTTTAATATCCTATGGGAACTGAGCGTAACACCTTTCTGAACACACTTCTAAGTTTGGCTGCAGGAAAAGTGCATGACGTGATGTTGTCTTTTTAAAATGTGATGTGAGATTTATGATAATGTCAAACGGTTGCTTAAAGCACAGCCTGTAATAATGACTTTGTTATGAAGCCATCTGAACTTGGCAAATTACAAATCCGCTCAATTAGTTGACCTGCCTCACATTCAGCCGGCTGGGTGGTTATATATAGTTATTTTATGAGTAAACAACCCAATGATTTATCTTTATTACCCTTTAGTGCAGTTCATGTTACTTATTAGAGCTGGATTAATATAACTCACAAGTAGGAGGAAACCAAGAATGGGTGGTATAAATAAAATATTATTTTGTATATGCGATATAATTACAACGCCGTACACATTATATTGTTGTTGAATATAAAGTGGTTTCATCTGGTTTAACTTTAGCTAGTATTCTTTTAAAAGGCACCTTATTTGTCTCCAAAGGTGGCATATTAGTAACTAAATGAGAGTACCACTGGGTGCTTCGAAGGTGATCTTAAAGAGCAAATTTCGTCCTTAAAGAACAATTTCTCTAAAAGAATTTGCATGGTTGGATTGTGTGTTTACAAAATGCCGTTCTTTACGCGTCCTCCTGGTTGCAGTTTCTACCTCTCCCATAATGACTGGCACGATCGTTGGGTTCAGTGTTGGGCTGAGCTCACGCTGAAGCAGCATACATTGATGGTTCATGTTCTGCTTGCGAGGACATGACTATGGGTACGCTCCGTTCACGATTCGCATTCTTTCTGAAGAAAGTCGCGGCTCACCTCAACTGCTTCCCTCTATGGTCCTCCTACTTCTGGGTATGAGGCCGCAGCGATGTGGGTCGACAGCGAGCAAAGGGAACGAGTGAAGGTCCGCCGGAGATCAACCCTGCAGATCACCAATTCCTTGCGTCCCCCGGTCGGGCTACCGGACTGGTGGAGGAATGGCCCGGCAGAGGGAGGGTGTGAGCCATATGAAGCTGAGGCCTTGGCTGAACAAACTTTCATGGGGCCGAGTCTCAGTCACAGGCAGATGCTGAAATGGCGGCCGTGCTCGAACGGGCAGCCAAGGACATCAGGCTTTCAGTGAAACCCTCCACCTTATCCTGAATGTTCGTGGATGGATACAGATCTGGCCATTTAAAATGCGCGCGGGAAGTAAAGTGGTCTCGCGTGACGCCGGTGTATTCCAAGGGAACACGGAAAATACAATGACATAGGAAAGACATGATCAGTAGGGGGCAGTCATGTAACGCACTGGACTGGAGCAGGCTGAAAACATTTCTGCAAACTAAAAGTTACGGTAACCTGGAGGGGACACCTTCGGTTCACTTATGTTTGTCGTGGCCACACAAATGAATTCGTATATTTTGTCAGACATGTTAAATAAATATGTAGAAAGACTTAAATTACTACCTAACGAAAAAAAACAAGTAGAAAACAAAAACGTTTTTATTATGTAGCTAGTCTGTAGAGATGCATTTCTCTCTAAAGTTTGCGCATCCAACGAGGATATGAGGAGGTATAATAATATTTTTTATTTTGAGTTAAGAAATGATTATATTAATTGTTATAGAAATTAATGCAATATTAAGTTATATATTAACAATAGGCAATGCTGTATATGCGAATGTCTGTGCGCGATGTAGACAGCATTCAAAAGTTTATCAAGAATAAATATTACATATAAGTACTTCAAATTAAATAGCCCTGCAAGAAACATTTTATGCATCCTAAAGTCTTATCCATTAATTGATCCTCTTTTTTCTGTAATAAATTTATTATTCGTTTATATTCATTATGT
>NC_133365.1:8242655-8304849 GCF_049309525.1 Garra rufa | reverse complement strand
GATAATGATAATAATATTAAGACAAATACGAAAAAAAGACTATTAGTTAATAGAAGGAATGTAGGCCTATTTTACTGTGTGACGTTAAATTATTTCCAAATGAAACTACGTGAATGATTCACTCTTCAATTATTTGTCTATTAATTAGACTAAATAAAATACAATATATGTTAAATTTAAGCTTTAAACTGCATTCCAGTAAAAACCGCAGTCATGGAACCTTTACAGTATCATTTACGTTCAGAATGTTATGTAACGAGATCAAAATGAAGGAAAAAATAACGAACATAAACGAATAATACAAATATTACGGGAAAAAAGAAGGTCAGTCAATGGACAAGATTGTGGGATGCATGAAATGTTTCGTGCAGGGCTATTTACTTTGAAGTAGGCCTACATGTAATACATGTAAACACTTGTGAAAGCTGTCTACATTGCGCACAGACAGCATTAGCATATACAGCATCGCCTATATAATTATTTAATATTGTAATAATTTCTATAACAATTAATATAATAAGTTCTTAACTCAAAATAAAATATCTCAAATAATTCTGGGTTACTAATGTCACGCAGGTTTGTTTATTCATTAAACTCGTGGCCACGAGAAATGCATGTTGAGCAAAAATACATTTCACGAAAATAATATAAAATTACAAAACAAAGAAAACAAATGGAATGAGGGATAAGCTTTAAAGTTCACGAAAAAGCCAAATATTAAGCGGCATCCTTCATGTTTTCTTTATTCAGCAAATACTTTACAGTTTTGAATTATGTTCAGCTTCTGTTTTTATGACCATAAATGACAGTTTTTTTTTTTTGTTTGTTTGTTTTTTTTAGAAAAACGTCCGAACACCGGTCTCAAAAGTAGAAGCAAAAGTCTTGTTTCCACCAGCGCGGCATTTTTTTATTCAGCGTAATTGATGGATGTCTAAAACAAAAATAAGGAGAATCCTAAAACATATAAATATACATTTCTTAAAATAATAACATCTGAACTTCGTACACAACAATACGGCAACGACTTTACAACAGGACACATTATTTTATTTTAAAGTAGCTTGTACACCAATGGATTTCAGATGTCGGGATATTTCAGACCGCATCTCCACAGCATAATCACTCTAATATTAAACATACGGGTCAGGAGGCGGGTCGGGTACAATATTTTATTTTTTTATTCGGCGGTCCGAGTTGCGGGCGGGTTAGTTGAAAACGTCGGTCGGGTTCGGGTTGTTTATCCACTGACCCGCGCATCACTGGTGTCAGGGCGGTGGACACTAATGTTTTGAAAAAAGTGGAGCGAGTGAGGAAAGCTTTCCCCTTCTCCCTGGCATGCATTTGAATGCTGAATTCGAAATGCAACTGAATGCAGTCGGAATCCGCCCCCAGCACCCCCAAAATAGTCTCCAAATGTTGATTACAACAAGGCAACAGACAGCATTCAACACCCCACCCCACCCCCACCCTGCCATTCATAAACATTTCGCTCTTTATACTGCATGCCGCTTAACGCTGATGCCTCATTAACGGCTACTTTTCAGAAAACTGAAAAAAAAAGAAAAAAAAAAACACTTCCCTTTGGTTTCCCAGAACAGACTTAAGCCTAGTTCCAGGCTTAACGAACTTCTTCAAAATAGAAGAACTACTTTTCCACTTTAAAAAAAAAGAAAAAGAAAAAAGGTGGGGAAAAATTGCATAACTCACTGGAGCACTTTTGATACTTAACTGTATTCGTTGTCAGTCATATAAGCTTTATTGTTTTGAAAAGTGAGCCTTCTGTTTATTTGTCTAAATTATTTTCTATATTAGGATATAATACTAGGCTATAGTATTTACATGGACATTATAGGCCAAATCTACATGGGTTTCTTCCCTTTCACTTCAATTAGTTTTTAAGAAAAAAAAAAAAACTGCATGGGCAGTGCGCCATCTTAATGTACAGCATCAAAAATGTAAGAACAAATCTAAAGACAACAATAATAATAATAATAATAATAATAATAATAATAATAAAATTAATTATTAACACTCCTAAAAGTACAGTATAGTGCTCAGATACACTTAAGTTAGGTGACCTAACCCTAGTTGATACTTTATTTCAACTTTTCAATTATTTCATTAATTTACAAATAAACAAATGCCTTTCCGATATGATATAGCCTAAGTGAAAAGGGAGACGATTTCTAAAATGATTTCACCAAAAGGCGGACGCGAACTCGGGTCTCCCGCGTCAAAAACTATATGTTACTCTTATTATCACTTGCGCCACTGAAAATGTTGCACAATAGCCGTCTTTTGTAATATTTGTAAATATGGCCTATTTGCATTGTGTAAAAACATTAAATAAAAGGCACCAGACTACAGAAAATGGCATATACTAAAGTATTTTTTTCTGTTTTTACATTTTTACATTTATTTTGCTTCCGACGCCCATGCTTGATGATGAAAAAGAAAAAGACGAACTACCTCTTAAACATGCATATCTTAATTTGATGTTGCTTTAAAACGCTGAAATATATAATGTATTTTATTCTGAGGGTGAAAGTTGTCGAGTTATTCAACTGCCCGCGGCGCCGTCAGGATCACTTTTTCCCCCTTTAATTAAGCTTACAATACTCCTTCAAGAGTACGGGATTGCTCAAAACTATGCTATTTTACATATTTCTGTTATTTGTGTACAATCACAATGAAAAAACAGATGTGTATGCTATTTGTAAAAAAAAAAAAAAAAAAAAATGGAAACGAGATGCTAGTTTAAGGGCGCATCACAGAAATTGCCTACAATTCTGCATATAGGCTTGCTACTTATTAATTTTATTTTATTTCGTTTTGTTAAATTATTATTCATTAAGAAAATTATATTTCGCATATGGGCATTTTTATTTATTTTACATACAGCTTTTTGGGGGTTTTCTCTGTGCATAAGCTCTGCGCGTGACGTTCTGATGTTTCTGCTGCTTTTTGCTTGTATGCAATTAACCCCTCAAAGCGAATTTAGCTGTTATTAATGTGACACAGCCACGTTTCAATTTAAATTCAAATGTAATTTAACACAATCTAGTCGTTAATAGGCTAATAACTAAACGCGTCGGTTGTCGTTTGAAAAAAAAAACAGAAATTAACATTTCTATTTTCAATGCAGTCTAATAAAAGTTCATCAGGAAAAAAAGAAAAGAAAATAATAATAAAACTGCTCCTGCTTATGAATAAATGTTTTGCTTGATGATGAAGTATCTAAATAGTCTATACTCCATAGGATATAACAAAGTGCTTTTCCAGTCCCGCTTCCACGAGGTTTTATTATTCGCCCGCTGCCCGCTTAGAATACATTTCTAAGCACCAAAATCGCAAAAATACTGTAGTTTATATTTATCCTTCCCATTTCTATTTGTCTCTACTCAAATTAATTGTCAGTGTATCTAAAATTGTGTATCTTAGAAAAAGAAAAAGACGAACTACCTCTTAAACATGCATATCTTAATTTGACGTTGCTTTAAAACGCTGAAATATATAATGTATTTTATTGTGAAGGTGAAAGTTGTCGAGTTATTTAACTGCCTGCGGATCACTTGATTTTTTTCCCCTTAATAAAGTGGATACAGCTTACAATACTCGTTCAAGAGTACGGCATTGCTCAAAACTATGCTATTTTACATATTTCTGTTATTTGTGTACAATCACAATAAAAAAAAAAAAAAAACAGATGTGTAGGCTTTTTGTAAAAATAAATAAATAATGGAAACAAGATGCTGGTTTAAGGGCGCATCACAGAAATTGCCTAAAATTCTGCATACAGGCTTGCTACTTATTAATTTGTTAAATTATTATTCATTCAGAAAGGAAAAACATATATTTCTTATATGGGCCTATTTTATTTATTATTATATATAGGTTTATTGGGTTTTTCTCTGTGCATAAGCTCTGCGCGTGAGGTTCTGATGTTTATGCTGCTTCTTGCTTGTGTATAATTAATCCCTGAAAACGAATTTAGCGGTTTACGTCAGTTGTCGGTTGGAAAAATAAAATAACTGAAATTAACATTTCTATTTCCGATGCAGTCTAATAAATGTTCGTCAGGAAAACAAAGAAAGAAAACAAAATAACAATACAACTGCACCTGCTTATGAATAGGCTATCTTTTTGCTATTGGTTTGAACCATAATTTCAGGAAAGAGGAATCATTGAACTATTGTACTGGTATTTGCAGAGTTGTGGACTCGAGTCAATGACTCGAGACTCGACTCGGACTCGAGTCACAAATTTGATGACTTGTGACTTGACTTGACATAATCAAAGATGACTTGCGACTCGACTTAGACTTTGACAGCAATGACTCGAGACTTGACTTGGACTTGAACCCTGTGACTCGGCAAGTCTTCTAAAGAAAAACTTCGGAGAGTTCTGATCAATATAGGCTGAAGCGAATTACACTGGTATGATTAGCGCAGCATTTGGCACTGAGCCAGAGAGGGACTCGCTAAGTGAGCGCTTGTAATGTTTTTATCCACATAATGTTAAGGATATTTAATGTTTTTTAGGGACCATTCACATGTCGAGCCTAAAAACGCGTGCAAAACGCTAGGCGCGCCGCTTTGTCTTTCTTTCCAAACCGCTCTTGCAGCTTGCGCTCCTGTGGCGGGACTGGCGTCAGGATAGGTAGGATGAAATGTTAGAACACCGGCTCTCACTACAGGAGTTTTAAAATCCTAACCGAATATGAAATCTGGTTGCAGCGCACACATACGGAGAAACTTTGCAGATTATTTTACCTGAAATCCTAAACATGCATACACTACAATATTTGAAATTCGTGGCGCATCACACTACAAGATATTATTAGGATAATCATGCCGGAGGGAGCACCTCTCGTGATCTCTCTCTGGAAGGGTTCAATGTTCAAATGCACCTAGCCGCAAAGCCCCAGCAAAAGTAGCCAAATTACCATGAATGTGTCGGGCAACGACACATTGAACGATTAAACTAATATTGCGATATGCTTTTGATACGTTTTTTTAATATATATATCTATGGATTTTAATTTAAATCGTGATGAATATAGACTATTATTGACTTTAAATTTACTGTAGTAATTAATACAGAGACACTAATTTGGGCAAACAGCACTAGTGACTTTAGGACTTGAAGCTTTAAGTTGAGGACTTGCAACTCGACTTGGACTTGCTCGTCTTGACTTGGGACTTGACTTGGGACTTGTCTGGCTTGACTCAGGACTTGACTTGAGACTTGAATGCAAAGACTCGAGACTTACTTGTGACTTGCAAAACAATGACTTAGTCCCACCTCTGGGTATTTGTGACCAACGCCCCCTAGAGCTGGCCATGGTGATTGGCTACAGAATGTTGTTCCTTGCGCCACCTGGTGGATATTATATGAAGTGCAACAACGTTGTAAAAAAAATAAAAAAAAGCCGCTGCGGCAGGACGCGTGCCCACGCGTGCCGATTTGCAGGCTGCCGCGTGAAAATAGACGCATTTTTAATGGCCAGATCTGTAGTTGGTTTCTGGGTGATGACCATGACTCTGAGTCATGCTCCACCCCAGTGCTCTTCTTCCCAGAGCAGTGTGATGGCCAGCTTTTCTCTAGGTTCTAACTTGTACCTGAGAAGATACTGATGCTTCATTTCGGAAGATTAACCTTTCCTATCTTTATTCTTGATAACCCAAGAATGTGGCTATATCTGTATAGTTTATGCATATACAATTTATAGTTTATGTAAAGATTGTTTTAAAATCACTTAAACTAAAAGCTGTTATATATTTCTGAGCCTATTAAATGTTAAAAACAAACAATGGCTTTTATTTATACTGTAATGTTGAATGGCTATAATTTATATGTAAAACTGAGGTAAAATGCATTTAATAGAGACACCAGTAGCAGGACAAACATTGTAAACATGTTTAGTTATTGTAGTAGTAATAACTGCCTTTTTTTGCACAAATTTTTTGGCCGGTAAATTGTATCATGTCACCGGCCATTGGCAGGTGTGGCAAAAAGTTAGTTTTAGGCCCTGCTTACATGGCTTTTGGACAAGCTGCACACCTTGGCCATCCTGCAGGTCTATAAGGCTAAGGTGTTACGAGATCTGCATGAGGGTGATCCTGACCCAAAGTTGCTGCAGGAACTGCGTTCAGAGACTGACTACACTCTCCGAGCCACGAAGGTCACAGAGCAGGCTCTGGGAGGGGCGATGCCCACTATGATGGTCCAGGAGCACCACATGTGGCTTAACCTGGCTGAAATGCGGCATGTTGAGAACATTTCCCAGGTAGGTCTTTTGGTGACACCGTGGAAAAGTTTGCTCAGCAACTCTCCACAGTGAAGGAGCAGGCCATTAAGTACTTCCTGCCTTGGTGTGGGTCGGGTCCTAGCGCTGCTCTCACGAGACAGCACTCCTGGCTGCTCATCGCCAAAGACGGCCCCCTGCAAAAACTGCTGAGGTCCCGCAACAAGCCGGCTACACAGCCAGGCCCATGTACAGCCAAAATTCTTACAGGAAGGTGGCACCACCAGCCCGTCTTCAGGCCAACAGAAACCAACAACAGGCTTCAACATGTTTCTGGGACAGGCAACCCAGGAAAGAGGGACCAATAAAACCTACCACTCTCAACACTCTCAACAGAGGTGGTTTCGGCTTCATCAGGCAGCCTGCCCTTCGGCGCATGGCCATGATATGGGCAATATAAGAATCATTCCTTCTTCTCTGGATTATTTTCACAGTGTTTCTGGCCCTCCATAAGATGGTCAGACACTGGTACTGTCGTTATGTTGCACGCCTCCCACAGGATTGTGAACAGTGTTTCCTCTAATCTCTCAGATGCTCCTGGAACATATGGCATCCTCAGCCACAGTCATGCTGCTAGGTTTGACTTATATGAAACCGCTGCAGCACTGTCTTCTTACCCGAGTCCCGAGATAGGCATGGCGACATAGCACACATTGTGTGAACCTCACACCAAGACATTTAGTTTCCGCGGGCAGGAGTCCCCTTAGAAAAAGTGTCCAGATGCGTTGTGATCATGTCAGATGATTTTAGGACACCTGTCCCCAGACAGTCAAGCTGACTAGAGTTAATTTGGCAAGGCAACAGCATTTCTAGGTTGCCTCATTGGAATCCACTCACTGCCAGTTTTTGGTACGACCTGATAAAGATACACTGGCATACAGCTGGCCCAGGGATCTACGCAAGCTTGCGTTCCCCCAGTGAGCCTCATTGCACTGACATTGTGCAAAGTCAGGGAGGACAGAGAACAGCCCCTGTTGATAGCCACAGGGCCTGGTTCTCGGAGCTTGTACTCCTGTCGTGGACTCCCTGGCGCATTCCTCTGGGAAGGGACCTCCTATTTCATAGGAAAGGCACCTTCTGGCACCTCTGTAATCTCCATCTATGGTCCGTGAAATGCAACCAAGAAGACTTTGGAGACCTTCCACCCATGATGGTAGCACCTTACGCAGACCAGGCCCCCTCTACTAGGCAGCTGTACAACCTGATATGGCACATTTTATGAATTGGTGTTCCTCCTAATGGAAGGACTTACGAAGATGTGGCCTCGAATCAGTGCTATCCTTCCTCCTTTATTCTAATTTTGATGAGAATACCCTTAAATTAATGCTCAGAGCACACATTTAATATATTACTTTAACTTGAATATGTTTTCATTAACAGTAGTGGTGGGCCGTTATCAGCGTTAACGTGAGAAAAAATATCGCCGTTAATCTATTCTCAAAGTTGGGTTGGGAGCTGGGTCTATACTACGCAAGCTATGATGACTTTCACCTTGATATTTTAGCGCGGATGTATACCTAGCCAAATTGCACTGTAGGGGGCGAGAACAAGTCTTCGAACCTGTGTGTATGCCTACTGTGAAATTAACACATCAAACGAGACGTGCTAACATGGATGCAGCTATGAAGCCGCCGGGTTTGCTTCAGAGCAGGGGCTTTGCTAGACCCTTTTTAAAAAAAAGGTTCAAAAAGGAAAATCTGCTGTGCCCCAGTAAAATCTCAAATTTGAGTTATAATTTACTTTGATAATCCCGAAATAAAGACTATTTTACTATTAAACTATATGCAACAACTGAATTGACGCTTCTAAAAGCAACGCAGTTTAACCGAAGACTATGCACGCAGATAGCCATGCAGTTGCGACGTGCACGTTGCAGTTAAATACACAGACGCGCACAGGCATGGATATGTGTCTGTGTATTTAACTGCAACGTGCACGTCGCGCAGCCTTTTACGCAGAAGTACATGCAATGTAGGAATAGTTGGTTACACAAGTTTGTATAGTTAATTGTGTTGTAAATGCAATTGTCAAGCAGTTTGTGATGCATTTTGGAAACAGGAGATGAGCCCCTGGTCTAATGTACCACCTGGCTTGAGAAACCTGTTTCTCAAAGACTTACTTTTAGTCATTAATTGGGTAGCACACATATTCTGAATGCCTTTGGCAGAATTCAAATTAGCCATTTTAATCTAGATTAATCTAGATTAATTCCAAGATTACAGTGAGATTAATCTAGATTTAAAAAAATAATATATGCCCACCACTAATTAACATCTTAAATAAAAATTGTGTCAGTGTCCAAATATATATGAACCTGACTGTAGTTTATATTATAGCAGCAACAACAAGTCAGTGTTTCCCGAAATCATAGTTCCAACGAATATTCACAAACAGCATAGCAAAGTTTTGTGTTTAGAACAACAGTTCTCCATCTGTGGTTATAAACATAGTTTTTTGACTGTATGACATGTGGACTTTATAAATCTGTATCTTGATCAAAATAAACAAGCTGTACATTCAGTACAATCAATATCTTTCATTTGTAATATATCCAAATTTGTTTTATGTACTTTAGTTTGTCAAGAGATTTCTGAAGAGTGCATAGTGCGTGGAAGTTAGCAGAAGCAGAAGCGCTTTCAAGTGCTCTTGGCTAGGCGTTTTCAGCAGAGCGCCTAAACACTTTGGTTGACACACAGCCTTATTACTCCACAACTTGAACTACAAGTTTGCAACAATATTGTTTCGGGAAATAGTTGTGATTAGCAAGCTTATTTCTGTAATGATGCATGCTAGTTAAGTAGAGAGTTATGTCATTGTATGAGAAACACAGCCCTGTTTAGTTCTTATTTCAGTTAAGCTCCTCTGTCCCAAACACAAAATGTGCTTTGATTAATTAGCTGGCCTGGTGCATTGTGATTGGCGAACCGCTTAGAATCTAAAAATAAATGGTGTTTTGCCACAACAATTCAAGCCCGATTCAGACCCTGAGAATGAACAAGAGGATTGTGAAGAACTTTTTCAAGCACAAATATAGGGGTTTTGGAACCGGAGTGGAAGAAAGAGGATTCACAATATCTTTCCACCAAGGCAACAATGCGTTACTAAAGCGGCTCTTCTTCATCTTCTCTAGCGCAGATCAACCAGGCCTTGCCCGTGGACAGTGCTTATTTAAATGATTGACATTGTGACATCACAATATCTCGCCTTAGTCCGAATGAAATGTTTGTTGTAGTTCTTGAAAACTGTTTTCTGTTACACTAACTAAAGTTAAAAAAAGTGAGTTTAATCTGAGAACTGATAGTTGCACAAGTCTGTTGAAATCTTGCACACCAATTTTGCATATAACCCAGTTTTACTGCAGATGAAACTGTTTGAGTTTATATACATTTAAAAAATAATATAAATAATTATAAATATATAATTTATATATAAATATATAAATGATAATACAAATTACGAGATGCTAAAATTTAATGTTTAAATGATGCTATATCTGCCTCCACTACAAAAAAAGCAGGAAAACAGGACTGGGAGCCATATCTAATTTACTTGCTAATTACCTTCTTTTATGAAAAACATGGTTTCTTTTGTCAGAAATTATTACTTGAATGAAAGATTATCAGCTGCAAGTGGAGCATAAAAGTCATAAAAGTAGGAAACTTCTTTGCTGAGGTCGATTGGCCTGGGCACCGGTAAAGGTTCCTTTTCCAAGTGCTAACAAGCCTTTTGTATGCGGGCTCCCCAGGGACAGAATTATCCTGCCGGCTCCCTCCCCGTCGAAACGACACGACGCTGGCACAGCCCTTCCCACATCCAGGTTCATTTAAAGCAGCCTAATCTGAGGAGGCCTAGTTTTGATAAATATACCCATCAGACAACTGCCACAATCTCTCACAATCACATTTTCAAGAGAGCTCAGCCGTTCTTTATCAACACGACTCAAATCCGCTGCTGTTTTATCTGGCAAAGCTCACGTATTGTTTTTGGAAGCAGGACTTTTGTTTTTTCCCCTCAGTGAGGTTCTGTTAGATCAAATAATGCTGATTTCTTCAGAGCAGAATACATATAGAGGAATGGTAACTCCATAATTGATGATAAAATAACTTTTAATGTGCTCAAACCCACTTAAAATCCAAGCCTGGTTTTCTGGCTAAATGGTTTTGAGCTGAAAAACTATCTACAGCAGGGTAGAAAAACACTTTCATGGAGAGCATGAAAACCCTCAGCATTAATAAATGATCATTATGAAAGATCTCCACTCTTATTTATTTCAGTCATTATTCTCAGAAAGATTCATTATAGACACTTAGGGTAGGAACAGCCGTGCTCAGATGTGCAGAACTGCCTATTTCTATTATCCACTGTGAGTGAAATGCTACAATTACTAATTAATTTCTGTTTTTGAGTTAGTTTTTTGAGACAAGAAGATGGATTTCAGTACAGGATATATTAAGGTTTTACGTCAGCTATGGTTATGGCCATGGCCTGTTACCATGCTAACATAAAAGATTTAAATACTACGTTTATTTTTTCATATAGACTTGATTAGCTGCATTCGACTATTATTAACACAGTTTAACTTTGTTTGAAATTAAAAAGTTCCATCTTACAAGTTTGTATAAACAATCCTGGATTAACCCTGTATTTTCACATTCCTCATAAAATGTATGTAGTACATATCATATTTTCCATTTGCATTAAAAAAAAAAAAAAATCCTTAGACCAGTCTGACCCAGATTAGATTGGTTTTAGATAGAAAGGTCCGTTAAAGCATTCTTTGCATCAGCCAAAGAAGTCAATGCTGTAGAAAATAAGCAGCTATACATAATGCCTCAATTTTCTATGCAACAAAAGTGAATGGCAAACGGTCTTCACAAGTCATATGACAGCTCTGAATACCTTCCTGTAGCTCAAACAGTAGAGCATGACACTAGCAATGTCAAGGCTATTAATTCAATAAGAAATATAAGAAAAAATAAGAAATTATGAATAAATAAATAAATAAATAAATAAATAAATAAATAAATAAATAAATAAATACAAATAAGTGTACCTTCAATGCAATGCAAGTTAAAGGCGATAAAGGGTGCCAAGGGTCCAATAGTTATGAATTGGACACAAGTATGAATGAGATTCGAGAGCTCTTTTGCTTGTGAGTTGTATGGATAGATGTATGATACTTTTGTGAAGTTTGGTATTATAAATTTAATTCCACTTTCAATGTATAGAATACAGACACCCACCAAATGCAGCAAACGTCCATATTGTGTAGAACAGGTTGCATCGCTTTCGGCTGCATTTCCCAAAGCACCATCTCACCAATGGTTTCCACAGTCTGCTTAGGTTAAAATGCTTTAGGGAACACAGTTCTGATCCTCTGTACAGTATGTGCTAGACTGAATACGGCAATGTTTCACTCAAGATGTCTTCAGGAGCTACAAAGCAGAAATCACTGTTAGGATTATCCTGCTTCTGGTGCTTTGTTGGCCTTGACAAAGGCATTTTCCTCTTTTCACTGACACTCAGATCAAGTCATAGTCACATAAGACTGCAACAATAGAAGCATTAGCTAGGTTGGCTGATTACTTTAAAATTTATATTTTAAGGCTGTCGTTAGGTTATACTGCTGTTAGTGTCTTTTTCAACAAGCAGGTGAAATTAAATATGTTTTCCAGTTTGTTCATGTGACATTCAACACAAAGTCTGTTAACAAAATTTCCTCTACACAAAATTGGAATAAAATAAAATATATATATATAATAATAAAATAAGTCAGTCAATTACTCTATTTATTTATAATCAATCAATCTTCTGTTAATTTAATGAGCTGATTTGGGTTTTATTGAATAATAAGTTGTTTTAACTCAGAGCATCAAGTTGAAACAACAAATTACCATTAGTTTAATAAATTGTGAAACTTAACATCTTAAGTTGAAACAAAGAGTATCTTCAAGTTGAGATAACTTACATTCTTAAGGCAGCAGGTGAACTTTCGTTTCTAAGTTTAACCAACTTTAAATGTTTTACAGTAAATAACTATTTGTTAGATCAATCAGTCAAAGAAACAAACATGTTACTCTTCAATAGATCAATCATTAAAAAAAAAAAAATGTAAACAAGAATATTTCATAAGCTCACCAGAAGAAAGATCTGCCAACAAAATCAGTGAAAGATAAAGGTTTTTGGCAAACCAACGCTAGTGAAAAAATAAATCTACTAAAAGGTATTTAAAATACATTTATTTCATGCTAAGTATACTAAAAATACATTTACATATTATGTACTTAATAAAAAAACACTTGTTGTTGCTGCTGTACTATTAGTATACTAAACTGGTATATTTAAAGTCTGCTAAATTGGAACAACTAATTTGTTAATGCATTATAAAGTGTGCATAAGTAGTGCTGAAGTCCAACTAAAAATACTTAAGTATATTTGATTGTGCTAAAGTGGAACTATTTTAGCTTAAATAGTTTGCATTTAAAAACTGATTATTTGAAGATCATACAACCCTTATCAATAGTGACATTAAAATGCATGTTGCACAAGTAGTACTCCAAATAAAGTTTATTTTATAGTTTTTATATTAGTAAGTCTTAAAATATATGTCAGTAAATGCAATTTGTAAAGAGACTTTAACTGTACTTAGTATAACATAAATGCATTGTAAATCTATTACTTTTTTTTTACTAGGGAAAAAGCAAACAAATAAATACTGACCAGTGTTTATAGTAATAATAATAATAATAATAATAATAATAAATACATTTTCCAATTGAATATTTTGGGGAAGGGATTGTTGGAAGGATTATGGTTAAGGAAAAGAGAATAGGGCAACTCTGGCAATATGAAGAAACACATTTAATAACACTTCAACAAACATCCAGCCACACTTGCATCTCAAATCAAAATAATACTCCACAGGCAAAAAAAAAAAAAAAAAAAAAAAAACCTGCTCCTGAACAGAAGAGGCTTTTGAGTTGGTATGATGAACAGACTGGAACTGTGTTGTTCAAGAGATTGGTGATTACCCACTCTTTTCGCCACAACGTATCTTTGACTACTTTCTGTATCTGAAATGACTTCCAATGTGACCTGATCATAAATAATTATTTATTTAATGCAATAAATAAATAAAATAATTAATATCTGCCTGAAATGTGCTGTGTATATTTAATTCAGCCTTCCACAATAAACAAGGTTTAGTAAATGTTGACCAAATTGTATTTTTGCAATTTGTTACCTTCTGCTTTCAAAGATAGATTACCCTCAAAATTATTGGTTGGTCTCATTGTATTTGTAAATGCTGCAGTAGCTGGCATTGTTTGGCTAAGTGAACTGGTTGTCAGATTGAGTGTTTAACTCTCAGTTTGTGGCCTCCTCAGTTTCTGACAATAGCAAATCCGCCACATCATCGCCCCAAAGGTAAGCTTTGATCAAACACAAGATCTAATTCAAATTTCCTCTTTGCATTATTTTGCACAACTAAAAAAATAAAAAGGAATCTCTGTTTGCTCTTTAAATAACCTCTGTGCCTGTTTCTCCCCTGCATGTTTGACATGATTCATCCCCCATTATTTATCATATGCAACATGAATGCCCATCATCCAGTCGTGAGTAATGGATTTGTCAGAACCCACCATGCCCGGCTTCACCGCTGCTTCAGAGCGTGGGAGTGTAACGCGGCAGCGTGCAGCGCATTGTGGCCATACAGGCGGCTGTCTGGCAGTGTGTTTGTCAGCATGTCAATGTACCGATGGGAGAGAGAGGTTAGGGAAGGTCTCGCCACACCCGGCTGTACCTGTGAGTGATGGGCAGCACTCAGGACGGGTCACCGCGGGCCCAGCGAACAGGACGTCTCAGATACTAGAGCACAGCGGTCCCACCGTGTCTAGCGAAACCACTTGACCTAATTAGAGTGTCACACAGAACTGATGTGAACAGCAGTCACTGAAAGAGGTCAGAGGACTTCATCATTTAAGTATGGGATTGTGAAACTAATTTGACAGCACTGTCAGTCGATTTCATTAGGCCTGGTTTATTCTTAACACTCCGCGTGAGTGCAAGCAAGTGCGGCAAAAGGTGATGCCACTGAGTTTGATGAATTTGTTAAAAAATAAGTTCCTTTGCAACTCAAATTTTGTGCAAAATAAAGTGTCAAAATGCCACTGAAAGAACATGACCGGTGCTATTTATATTTTAGGTACAAGGATTCATATTTTAGGTTACATTTTAGGGACTTTTTTGGAATACATTTGCAATGCAATGGGAGTTGTTGATTGTTTTGTTTTTTTGTTTTTTGTGATGCAAATTTTGTCAAAGTTTATCATGTACAATTGCATTTAAAATTATTCAACCCCACAGATACTGTAATAATGACTGCAGGGGCGCCGCTAAGGGGGGAAGTTAGGACAATTCTAAGGGCCCACGTCCTTTAGGGGCCCACAGAGATCTGCTTTGGTGTGGTAGGGGGGGCCCAACCTTATATTTTGTCATAGGGCCCAAAATTGCAAGTGGCGCCCCTGAATGACTGTAATATTAACAATAATGTAAGATTTATTTTTTTAATCACATATTTATCTGTGGCATAAAAGCAGTAAAGGTGATAATGTTAATATATAATGTCATGTGTGTTTTTTTTTTTTTTTTTTTTAATACAGCTGTGTCATAATTATTCAACCCTATTCAACACTGCTGTTTTTAAGTCACTTGTTTGTATGGTTGGACAAAAAAATAAAAACACAAGTAAGCCTTTGGAACACTATACCAAAACTTAAAGGGGTCATCGGATGCCCATTTTCCACAAGTTGATATGATTCTTTAGGGTCTTCATGAGATAAACATACTTTGGTTAAAATTTCTCAAAAACACTCTTTTTACCTTGTCAAAATCAGCCCTTTTTAGAGCAAGCTATTCTGTTGCATGTTCCTTTAAATGCTAATGAGCTCTGCTTGCCCTGCCCCTCTCTGCAGTAGGATGACGAGCTGCAATGTTTACTTTAGCCAAATTTAGCCGTGTTTAGCTGTGAAACTTGCTAACTAGCACATTCTTAAGAAAGGGCATTTGCAAAGATGCATAAAAAAAAATCTTATACTCACTTCTGCTGTGGGTGAAGCTGCATCATAAATGATTTGCACAAACATAGACGGATTTGTAGATCGGGATCAATGCTTTCCTTTTCAAAAACGAAAGTAACGTTAATCCTCTGCGTCTTCAGTGGCTCAGATGTCAGGAGTAAATGACGACTGCCATGTTCATTATTACATCCAACAACAGAATCACTGTTGTTGGATGTAATAATGATTATTGAACAAACCTCAATCACTCGATCTGAGACATTCTTGTCTGTTTCAGCTCGATGAGGGTGGGTCAAAGGTAAGGTGCTCATGTCATTCAACTATCGTGGAAGGGGCATCTGTTGGTGGATATTACTTTTAAAGATTAAAAAATACCACTGGGTGGATTTGTATCATTGTACTGTGGTTTTGTACACAAACTGCCAACACACATTAATGTTTAAACTACATGTAAAAGTATTAGACAATCTATGGCCACAAGATTCTGCACAAAATGAGGGTTTAATAATACATAATACATGTTTACATGTTTTTTTTTTTTTTTCTCCCTCTTCATCAACTTTACAGGTCTTGCAGGTCAATGGGGTTGAATAAGTTCGAATACAACTGTAGATGACAGAAGTTAATATAGTTGATTTCATCATTACAGGCCAAAGAACTAGCAGATAAATGAGTTTACCTGTTTGCCACAATGACGTTTAATGTCCCCAACAACCTCTGTAGTCTCATTTAGCCACTTGTTAAATTAAAACTCCAAGTTAAACACTTGAATATGAAACCCTCAGACTATTGGGTTTCAAAACCAGCTTACACCTACACACTTCATCTTTCTGTGACTGAATAAATATGATTACGCTTATATTAGCTGTCCAGCCTCCTGCACCTTTTATCACCTTCTTTTTGGATCATTAGTCATCAGATACTCTACTGCAGGTGTCATGATGATCGTGGGCATTTTAACTGCAAATTTAAGTGCTGCTAAAAACAAGCTCTAACACAGATTGTTTCATATTTAAAGCTCATTTTGAAAGTGAAGTCTGAGTGGGTGAGTTATTTACTCTGTAATTAGTCTATCCAATTCATTGCATTCATGTACAGTCGTGGCCAAAAGTTTTGAGAATTACATAAATATTGGAAATGGGAAAAGTTGCTGCTTAAGTTTTTATAATAGCAATTTGCATATACTCCAGAATGTTATGAAGAGTGATCAGATGAATTGCATAGTCCTTCTTTGGCATGAAAATTAACTTAATCCCGAAAAAAACTTTCCACTGCATTGTTAAGAAGGCTTCAGGGTGTCCAAGAAAGTCCAGCAAGCACCAGGATCGTCTCCTAAAGAGGATTCAGCTGCGGGATCGGAGTGCCACCAGTGCACAGCTTGCTCAGGAATGGTATCAGGCAGGTGTGAGCGCATCTGCACGCACAGTGAGGCGAAGACTCACTGAAGATGGCCTGGTGTCAAGAAGGGCAGCAAAGAAGCCACTTCTCTCCAAAAACAAACATCAGGGACAGATTGATTTTCTGCAAAAAGTATGGCGAATGGACTGCTGAGGATTGGGGCAAAGTCATATTCTCCGATGAAGCCTCTTTCCGATTGTTTGGGGCATCTGGAAAAAGGCTTGTCCGGAGAAGAAAAGGTGAGCACTACCATCAGTCCTGTGTCATGCCAACAGTAAAGCATCCTGAGACCAGTCAAGTGTGGGGTTGCTTCTCATCCAAGGGAGTGGGCTCACTCACAATTTTGCCCCAAAACACAGCCACGAATAAAGAATGGTACCAAAACACCCTCCAACAGCAACTTCTTCCAACAATCCAACAACAGTTTGATGAAGAACAATGCATTTTCCAGCACGATGGAGCACCGTGCCATAAGGCAAAAGTGATAACTAAGTGGCTCGGGGACCAAAACGTTGACATTTTGGGTCTATGGCCTGGAAACTCCCCAGATCTTAAAACTTGCGGTCAATCCTCAAGAGGCGGGTGGACAAACAAAAACCCACTAATTCTGACAAACTCCAAGAAGTGATTATGAAAGAATGGGTTGCTATCAGTCAGGATTTGGCCCAGAAGTTGATTGAGAGCATGCCCAGTCGAATTGCAGAGGTCCTGAAAAAGAAGGGCCAACACTGCAAATACTGACTCTTTGCCTAAATGTCATGTAATTGTCCATAAAAGCCTTTGAAACGTATGAAGTGCTTGTAATTATATTTCAGTACATCACAGAAACAACTGAAACAAAGATCTAAAAGCAGTTGAGCAGCAAACTTTGTGAAAACTAATATTTGTGTCATTCTCAAAACTTTTGGCCACGACTGTACATTTATGAATAGTTTGTGAGCATGAGAGGTAGGCATTATATTATTGGTCTCATTAGCTATATTTCTACCACCCTGTTTTTCTGCAAGTTTTAAAGTATTTCATCTGAAACTTGCAATTAGACAGCAAATAAAAAAAAATAAAAAAAATCCTTTAGTTTACAATATTGTTTTATACTCACTTATGAGATTGCATAACCTGACTAACCAGCAGACTCATCTTGTTGCACAGCATTTGAAAGTTTGTGTTTTTCTGTATAATTGCTTCCCAGAACTGTTTTACAACTGTTTACCCAAACACCAGGCATCACCTCCGAATGCAATGGCAGCATTTTTAGGGCCCGAGCACCGATGGTGTGAGGACCCTATTGAATCTGCTCCGTTTATTATTATTATTATTTAGGGCCCGAGCCCAAAAGGGCGAAGGCCCTATTGTTCTTCTAAGGATTCTTATTTTTTTTTTTTTTTTTTTTATTTTTTGTTAACCTTCCGGGCACTTAAGGGGGTCTTAACATACTCAAAAACTCTTGAAAATTTGCACACATGTCGGAATCTGCGGCCATCAGGACGTCACAGAGGCTGGTACCGGGGCGTGGCAAGGGGACTCTACAGCGCCCCCTGGAATTTTGAGGGCCATATAGCACACATACTTGAACGTACACATATGAAACTCGGTACACATATAGAACTCATTGAGCTGAACAACTTTTGTACTCTATGTCATTTTCTCAATGCAACAGGAAGTGAGATATTTAGGGCTGTATAAAAAGCGCATGCTCTGGAATTTAACGTACTCCTCCCAGGATTTCCATACGATTGTCACCAAACTCGGTCAGCATGATCTCAAGACATTGGGGACGCTAAATTGCGAGGGGATTTTGGATATCTCGAACGGTTTGGCCGTGGCAAGGCGACAAAGTTATGGCGAGAAATGAGAAACAGGAAGTGTCTAATAACTGTTGCACACATTGCCTGATTCTGATGAAACTTCACCAGATTGTTCGTTGTATGATGCCGATTCCATAAAGGTGACTATTATGAGTCAAAGTTATAGCGCCACCAACTGGCAGCAGGAAGCGTGTCATTTTCAAAATGCTTTGAAATCAGCCTCTTAATTTTACTTGATTTTCTTTAAACTTCATTAAAATCATGTCAAAACACGGCCGATAAGAATATGTAAAGGGGTCGATGATAAATCAAATGCTGTTGCCATGGCAACGTCTCAAACTTTAAAATTAGATTCCTGTCTTTTCGAGGCAGATAACATGCTTAGAATTTCATGAAACTCAACACACACATCAATATTAATGATAGTTAGACACTGGCAAAAGATCATAAATGGGCGTGGAGCAGGCACTCTATAGCGCCATCTTTTGACAAAAGTTGGGGGGTTAGTTTTTCCTACAGTCACCAAACTCTGTACATATATTGTTCTCATCAATCTGGACAACTTTCTAAATTAAACTAATTAGCTAACACCAACAGGAAGCCGGCTATTTTGATTTGAATGTGGATTTTTGGAAAAATCAGGCTGTAAACAAATTTATACTCCTCCTAAGAAGAACAAGCTGTTCACACCAAACTTTTTTAACATGGAGAGAAGATTCTGAAGATGTTAAATTGCGAGCGGTTTTGGGATATCTTGAACGGTGTTGACGTGGTGATTTTTTAAAGATGTATAACCGTCATTTTCTATATCTTTAAAGTGCAGCATCTTAACTATTTAAAACTTTTTTCACACAGAGATCTTATCATTCTGAGCAAGTGCTGTAAATATCAATTTAATTCAAGCTTCTACGAATTAAAGAAAATTAAAAAAAGAAATCAGAAGCCTGCTGTCACTCTGCCTTGAGTGTCTGTGTTCAGTCACCATTAAGTGACTGAAGAGAGACTGAAGGGGGAGGGGTGAAAGGGAGAGAGGGAGAGAGAGTAGAACATGCTGTCTTGCTAAAGACCATCTTTGAGGAAAAAATGCACATTGATGTTACATAAATATGTTTGATCTTTGAGAGTCTGATATTTTGAGAAAATATAAAGGGTCACTAAGTCTTTCATTGTTTGTATTTTGCAGTTGTTGTTTTTTTATTTATTTTTTACTGAACTGTACCATGAACTTGTCCTATTCAGTCACATAGCAAAAGATTAAGAAAAATACAACTTTTTAGCATGAGCGGTTTATCTTCATTGATAGACATTTATTTTCATAGTGTTATTTATTGAATATAACATTTTAATTAACAGTTTCAAGACAAACTTTGTCAACAAAACAAACTTTGCTGTTATCTGTTCAAAACATCTGAAAATTTTACCATTTTAAGATCAGTTATATATATATATCGCCCCATTACAATACTCAACTTGATTTTTAAAGATATTTTGAAAGAAAGAAGCGTTTATAGAGCACTTTGTGTATTGCTGTACACCCACATGAACTGTGTTCATGTTCATGTTAATTCACAGTACATAAACTAATGTTAAAATATACTATTTTACCATTAAACAATATATGAATACTTTTTTTAGCTTAATATTAATTAACATTAATAAATACTATTTAATTATTGTTCATGTTAACTAATATAGTTAATGTTAACAAATGAAACTGGTTGGCAATTTTATATATTGTGTGTATGTGTCTGTGTGTTGATTTTAAAGTTTAACCCTTTCAATTCAGTAAACTTTAAATCCAACTGACTGAGGGTTACTGTGAATGCATGTGCCAACTGGGCACCGTTTTCCTAATTGATTCTTTCTTAGTTATGTAGCGCTTAAAAGTGATGTCTTATAACAGGAGTCACCTGCAAAGCAATATCCACACACAAATTGTACAGATAGGTAACGATGACATTTAAGCAGAAGTGGTGGACGTAAAGCAAGCAATAATAACATTTTGTTATCATCATGAATTACATGTTCTTATCATCATCATCAGAATATAGGGAAAATGTTCCCTATATTGTGAATGGCTTTGGGATATCTTGAACAGTGTTGATGTGGTGATTTATGAAAGTAACAATAAAAAAGATGAAGAGTTATTTTCATATATCTTTAAATTGCATTATTCTAACTCATCAAAACTTTTTACATATAAAGAACAAGAAATTCTTAGGAAATACGTGTAGTTTCAAAATGTTATCATGCTCAGAGGCCCCAAAAACATTAAAAGTGTCATTTAAATTTGTCAGATTAAAGCTGTAATACCAGGGATGAACACTAGAGGTCCTCATAAGATAAGGAATCGTTTGACCTCTAATGCTATTTAGCTCATTCTCAGTGTATAAGAATGACAATAATCCATAGAATCAGTTGATATATACTGTACTGTCAGTGTAATTTTACATAATTATTTTGTATAGGTGCTTAAAGAGCATTCAAATCTTTTTTTTTTTATCTTTTAAGGAAAAATTATATGATTTAAATACATATATACACTCTCACTGGTAGAACAAAAAATCTTATAAGTATGAAACTATACTGCTCAGTTCACTTAATTAGAATGAGAAACAAATACAAAAAGGCCAAAAAAATCAACTAAGTTAATATGTATTTATTTTTAATATATTTGTTTATAATTATTTCACAGATGCTTATAGATTATTAAAATAATATTTAAAAATGCTTGTAGACCATAAAACATGGTAACTATTTAAAATAGGGTCTCTTTTGTTAACAATGGTTAATGAACTAACAAACACGAACAAACAACGAACAATATATTTGTACTCGATTTTCTTCAAACTTCATCAGAATAATGTAAAAGCCCTGATGCATCAAATGCTGTTGCCATGGCAAATAAATAAAAATACAAAATACATTCAAATATTTGTTTCCTGTGATATTTAAGGCAGATAGCGTGCTTAGAATTTCATTTTCCATTTTCAATTTTCAATGATTTATTATATATTTAAAGTGCAGCATCCTAACTCTTTGAAACTTTTTTCATACAAATAACTATTCATTCTGATCAAACACAGTTCATTTCATAATTATACAAAACTCCACGAATGAAAGAAAATTAAAAAACATATTTGATCTCACTCTGCTCTGCACTCAATGTGTGTGTTTGTGTGGTAAGTGGTTGAGTGTAAGGAGGGGGGATGGGTGGTAAGAGAAAGAGTCAGAGAGGAGGAGAGACAGTTAGGGTTAGTCCAAAGGGTTACTGTGAATGCATGTGCCAACTGGGCACCATTTTCCTGATGCTATCGGGATGGCGACTGCCAGACGGCGAGGGCCCGGTCATCGCTGCTTGCAGCTTTAATATTATTATTATTCTTCTTATCCGGAATGAATCGCATTTTTGAGGGCCTAAACATACCCGAAAACTAACGAAACTTTGCACACACATCAGACCTGGCGAAAATGGACGTCTGATATGGGTTGCAGAAGTGGGTGTGGCAAAATGGCTCAATAGCGCCACCTTTACACGTTCCGCGGTGTGCGCATTCAGCTGTGATTATCGTACATGCACAAAAATCGGTACACACATGTAACACACCAATACCTACAAAAAAGCCTCTTGAGATAAAATCCGAAACCCAACAGGAAGTCGGTTATTATTAATTTTCTCAGCAAAATTTGTGTCATTTTTGCCATTTTCAGGGGTCATACTTGAACGAACTCCTCCTAGAGATTTATTCTGATCAACATCAAATTTGGTGAGTCTAATCTAAAGCCCTTTGTGACGTTAAATTGTGAAGATCTAGAGTTTTCATCGGAGGACGTGTCCGTGGCGGCCTCGCAAATTTCGATGTTTCGCCATGAAAAAGGAAGTTGCTATAACTTAGGCATAAAATGTCCGATCTGTCCCAAACTTCACATGTGTGATAACACTCCTGACCTGAAGACATCTACATGCCCATATTCAGTTATAGTCATAGCGCCACCTGCAGGCAACAGGAAGTGTCATGCTGTACTCTACAACCAACTCCTCCTAGAGATTTATACAGATCAACTCCAAAATCGGTCAGTCTAATATAAAGGCCTTAGCGATGTTAAATTGTAAAGATCTTGAGTTTTCGGTAAAGGGCGTGTCCGTGGCGGCCTGACAAATTTCGAGGTCTCGCCATGGATATAAAACTTGTTATAACTCAGCCATAAAATGTCCGATTTGCCTCAAACTTCACATATTCGATAAGAGTCCTGGCCTGAACACATCTCAAGGTCAACATTCTATTATAATCACAGCGCCACCTGTTGGCAACAGGAAATGACTTGTATCAAACTCCTCTTAGAGATTTAATGACATTAACATTATATTTGGTCATTCTGATCTAGAGGCCTTAAAGATGTTAAATTGCGAAGATCTTGAGTTTTCGTTAAAGGGCGTGTCTATGGCGGCCTGACAAAGTTTGATGTTTCGCCATGGACATAGAAGTTGTTATAACTCAGCCATAAAATGTCCGATCTGCCTCAAACTTCACAGGTTTGGTAAGAGTCCTGGCCTGAAGACACCTAAAGGCCAATATTCAGATATTATCATAGCGCCACCTGTTGGCAGCAGGATATATCATATCTTTCACTAACTCAAACATACCAAGGTCAATCTGCACCAAACTTCATATGTTTGATGAAAGTGGTGGCCTGAACACATCTACATGCCAATAATCAGTTATATGCAAAGCGCCACCAGCTGGCAGCAGGAAATTTGGCACATTTAAGTGACTTTGACATATTTCTCCTATTTTTACTGTATTAAAAGCATACTACCCACCATTTGCTGTTTTCCTAAAGCCACCGGTCGGCGGTGAGCCCGGGTGCGAGGGCCCGTTCATCGCTGCTTGCAGCTTTAATTTGTTTTTGTTTTTGCTTTGTCTGCTCACTCTGAGGTACAAGTGATGTATTATATTATGAAAAGTATCATATTCAGTGGCTTCTCCTACATTTCTTAGTGATATTTAGTGCCAGTTTATCAGGAAGTGACGATTTTGTTCTATTTGACTCGGATGAAAACTGTGCTTATTTGCTAATGTTTTATGCGATATTCTAATTTTGCACAAAAGTTAAATTTACAAAACCCAACTACTCTTTATATGTAGATATTAGTATGCAATATTTACAAAAAAGGCAGCTGATGATGAAGCAAGTTGAGCTTTTGTTCTTACAATTGAAACTTTGAATTACAACAGACAAATAAAATTGATTCCTTTTGTGATTATATGTTGTGTTTTTGGTATATTCTTGATTTCTATTATCAGTCACAACATAGGTGTCACACCTCTTTGGACTGTTTATGTAGGTTTCTCCTTCTGTTGCCCATATTTGGTCCTTCCTGTTCCTGTCCTCGTTTAGTCCTTATTAGTTAATCACCCATACCTGTCTGTGTATCATTATCCTGTCTTTATAAGTTGGTTTCAGTTCAGTCTTGGTTGTCAGATCACAAGGTTATGTTCGTTGTTATCGTATGCTGAGAAAATGTCTTGTGTCAAAGAACAAAATAATCAAAAACTAAAAAAATAAATCTCTCACATGACTTTTCTCCTGTATCACACCATTTCTTCCACATTCACACCACATGACCTCCAAAATTTCTTCTATTGGATTTTGAGACTACAATCAGTCAGTCAAGAATAAAAGGTAAAATAGCAAGGTGTCTGATAACATCTGCAACTTCTCAAAAGCAGAATTTTCTATTTGGGATAGACATGTAACCAGATGCATGAGATCTGATAGAAATTCTAAAGGCCTTTTGTTCTTCTCAAACAAACAACATTACACAAATAACATTTGTTTAACTGTTTGTTTTGGTTTTTATTTTAATCTGTGACTAGGTGGCATGAAATTGTTTCTGCACAGCATGGAATTCATTTTTACCCTGACTTGACAGTAAAACTACAGCATGTGTCCTGTCGCGGCTTTGCTAAGCCAGACATCGAGTATTTTTAGGCATGTTGTACTATGTGGGATACCAGTGTAATTGGTCGACTGGAATGGTTTTATTTGGAGAGCTGTCACACTGCTTGCACACTCCTCACACTTTGTGTCTTTATCATTTCTTTGTCTTTTTTTGTCATTTTTCCCTTCTTTCTCTCATTACGACCCATCGGAGACAAGGCAGAACTTCACTTTTCCCCTCTCCATGCATATCTACAATATTTAATAACTAGATTTTCACACTTTTTGAAGGATAAAATGCTTGTTTGTGCCAAACTTGCAGGCCCAAGTTAGAGTTCTGCACCCTCAAGTCTGTTAAGTTGTAGTCTCTAAATATAGCTTAGGTCGCTCCTTCAATGCAAGTCCAGCCATCATACCACCCATTATATCTTAACAGGCCTGAAGACATGTTATAAAACCATCTTAATACACACTTGTGTATTCCAAAGCTTATCACGATGGCTCCCTACTTCCATTTCCATTCTGTTTCTTTTTGTGGTGTTAATAGAAGGCGATCAATAAACTTCAAGCATTATTGATAACATATCTAATCCCATACAGCAAATGTAAAGCATAGTAAATATACTAAAAATTCCCAAAAAAATATATTTGCTAAAATACATTTTTAAAATATATTTACATACTGTATAGTTGCAATCCAAATGATTCAACCCCCTTGACCTGCAAGACAAAAGTAACATTTAATGCAGAATATTTTATTCTGTAAAACCACCAGTAAATGCTGATTGGAAGTGCTTAGAAGCTTCTGTCACCAGTTTGGTCAGATCACTTCATAAAACATGTTCAAGTCTGCCTTTTTGTTCTCCTTGGTCAAAAGTGGTATTTGGCAAGATACGTCAACATGAAGGCCCATACTCTAGCGTTCCTTTTATACTCTGCATTTCCTCCTTTCGTCGGGTCATCTTGCAAGTCTTTGGCTGTACATTCGCAGGTTTTTCTCAGTTGCTCTGATCAAACATGTTATGATGTATATTTTTTTTGTTCGTTTAACACCCTCAAAGGTTTTCTGGTACAACACACTTTATACTAAGGAATAAGGCTGCCAGCTGTGTCTCTAGGAACTTTTAACGACTTGGATATCTTTGTGTAGCCTTAGACTAATATAATAAAACTATTTTTTTTTCTCTATAGCTTTTATGAGAGCTTTGTTGACTTTGCCATACTTGTTACTCAACTTTAGCATTTTTCATAGAGATTCTAAAGGCTTAATTGTATTTTAAGACAATTTTGTTCTCTACCATAAAAATAAGTGAGCAATGTCGAATAGGGGTTGAATAATTATGACACAGCTGTGTTATTACAAAATCCTGTTACTCAAAAACATTATATTATATATTAAATTGATCACTTTTAATATGGCAGTAAAGTGTTGTAGATGCAATTTTAATAAATTCCTGGATCTTCAGAAAAGCTTGTATTTGTAAAGTACTGAATTATTGAATTATTTCAATTGCAACTATAAATATACTTTATACCAATGTATTCTTGAACAAACCAACACTAATGTAAAATACCAAGAGAACGACAGGCTGGACACTGCTGCCTGCAGGAAGTAGACAAAGTGGAAGGTTACATGAGTGTACGTACTGTGTGCTCAATAAAATAGCTGGATGACCAGACCTGTGTGTAACAGTCAGGAAGAATGTTTTAGGAAATGAGATGTGCACCATTTAGCTGAGTAGACATATTCTTCTACTGGAGGAATGAGGGGATTTTACATTTATTGGAAAACATGACACCACATTATAATAATGGCAACATCATCTCAAAGCTCTTGCGTCATTCTTATATGGCTGGACAATGCTGCTCTATAATTTGATGGTTTTTCTGAGAGAACGCCTACTCTGCTCTATAGCCTGTGACCTTTCTGGAGGGCATTGTTGTGTGTTAGCGTGTGTGTGTGTTGCATACATGTGCGGCCTCACAGGGTTCAGCAATCTGGCCAGTCAACGACAGGTGCTCGCTGCCTCCCGGCCTGTTCAAGGACAGCTCTTCATCTCATTGTCAAGATGAACCTTGTCTGAAGTCCTGAATTCCAATGAAAAGCAATAAAGCATCTGTAAAGTAAAATCCTAACCAGGGTCAAAAATTCCATTAAGAGCAATTTGTATTTACCTAATTAAATATGTAATTTGTTACTGTATGTCAAATACTTTAAATTAACCAGTTACTTTAATTAGCCAATCAATAATTTATAGTCATTAAGTCATAAGGTAAAACTTAAGCTGCATTTGACATGGCATTTGTTTATATTGCATACAGTAAATGTAGCCTACATAAAAGTATCATACCCTTTGAAATCCTTTACCTTTTTTTAGCTGCATATACACAATTTAACTCTCATCATTAAAGGAAAAATATCATTTAAAAACATCTGAAGAATTATTATAAATTAATTATCAAGTTATTAATCACAAGTTAAAGAAGGCTACCAAAACATTTAAAAGGTTTTAGCTATTTCTTGAATTACTGTTCAGAGCATCATTAAGAAGTGGAAAGCGTATGGCACCAATAGCACATAGCCTAGATCAGACCATCCATTCAAAGTGGATGACAGAGCCAGGAGGACATTGATAAGAGAAGCTACCAGGAGGCCAAAGGCAATTTTGAAGGACTTACAAGGCTGTATGGCTGGTCACTCAGTGCATGTCACAAATATCTCCCAAGCTTTACACAAAGCTGGTCTGTATGGCTGGCTGACATGAAAAATACATTTGGAAAGTCTGATATTTTCTAGCAAATGTGCTATGGTCTGATGAGACATTTTTGGACTTAATTCCAAGCACTATGTTTGGTGAAAAGCAAACACAGCACAACACCCAAAACACACCATACCTACTGTGAAGTATGATGGTGACTTCATTATGTTGTGGGGGTGTTTCTCTTCAGCTGGGATTGGGCAATTGGTCAGGATGGAACAAAATCTTGAGGAAAACATGCATCCCTCTTAGTAGACAGCTGAAAATGGGCAGGTCATTCACCTTCCAACACCACAATGACCCTAAACCTACTGCCAAAGCAACAACAAAATGGCTTAAGGATAAGAAGGTGAAGTCAGAGCCCTCACTTAAATCCAGTTGAAAATTTGTTGATGGATTTGAAGAGAGCAGTCCATTTCCATTAACCACAGGATTTATGATGATTTTTATAGGAACTGTAAATATCAGGTCACAATCATCAATCTGTCCTTTAAAACAAGCTAAGAACCTTTTTTTTTTTTTTTATTATTAGAACATCTGGATTAGAAAAGCTTGTCCACAAAGAGACATATTTAGCTGTATAAGTAAAAAAAAAAAAAAAAAAAAAAAAGTGTATCCTATTGGCGTTTCAACCAGATGGATCCAGCATTTTGGGAGCCTGTGTGTGTTTTTTTTTTTTTTTTTTTTTAACTTGGTTGATAAATCTGAAAACGAAACTCTTGCATTTATATTGTCATCACCCCACGTCTTGACCCTAGTCAGACAACACTATGTCATGTAACAGCAACAACTTGACAATGAACAAGCAAATGAACGACTGTATTTTTATTAACCAACATTAACACAGTTTAATAAATATGTCATCTTGTTGTTGTGTTGGGTTTATATTCTGCACACAAGGTTTATGTGCATTCTCCAAGTCTTCTCTGTTTTTAGTGTATCTCTGTGTCAGGATTAGAATGCCACATACTGGTCTGGCATGTATACTACATCGTTTTCAGTGTTGTTGTTTTTTTGTTTGTTTTTTTGAGCCCTTAATTTAGATTATTGCAGTAGCTTGAAAAAGTACCATTGTAGCCTCAGTTACCTGTTTAGCTGTCTAGCTGAGAGGAGTTGTTCTCAGTCTGGTCTTCTGCTGCTGTAGTTCATCTGCTTCAAGGTTTGATGTGTTGTACGTTCATAGATGCTGTTCTGCAACTCTTAACTGTTGCCTTTCTATATCAGCTCAAACCAGGCCATTCTTCTCTGACCTCTGGCATCAACAAGGCATTTTCACCCGCAGAACTGCTGCTCACTGGACATTTTCCCTTTGTCTGATTATTCTCTGTAAACCTTAGAGATGGTTGTGCATGAAAATCCCAGCAGATCAGTAGTTTCTAAAAAAAAAAAAAAAAAATACCCGCCCCAGCATCATCCATGCCATGTTTAAAATCACCTAAATTACCTTTATTCCCCATTCTGATGGCTGCATCTGAAAGCTTAGACTGCTGACTTGCAATGATTTTGCAGGCAGCATTTCTGTACGAAGCATAGCAGTTTAAAAAAAGGACAAGCTCTGGTGATAAGTGAATATTTAATTACTATAATACTCATTCACTAGAAATAACATCTAATGTGCACAAAGTAGGCTAAGCCAGAAACATACATTTATACACAAACTGATCACCAAATGCAACTTTCAGTTTCTTTTTTTTTTTCTAGTGCAACCCCACTCTTAAAAAATAAAGGTGCTTCACGATGCCATAGAAGAACCTTTTATTGTCTGAATGGTTCCATAAAGAACCTTTAACATCTGAAGAACCTTTCTGTTTCACAAAAGGTTTTATGTGGTGAAAGGTTGTTTAGATTATAAAAAGGTAAGAAAGAGACTTTTTTAGTTCTTTTTGGAACTAAAAACGTTCTTCTATGGCATCACTGTAAAGAACTTTTAGAGCACCTTGATTTTTTTAGTGCATCACGGAATGGAATGCACAGGCTTGTGGGATATCAAAGTCAGTGAAGGATACATCAATGCTCGAAAAATCAATGAGATGAAGGCATCTCAATAGTTGGGACAAAAAGCTGCCATTGGATTTGAATGTGCCTTGAAGCACATTTTTTTTTTTTTTTTTTTTTTTTTTTTGCGTTTTTCACGCAACCCATGTTTATGCCTAAATGCATTTAAATGCAGTTGCCTGGCATGGGATTGGCTGATTAGATATTTGTGCTAACGATCAGTTGAACAGGTGTACCTAATAAAGTGGCTCACACATATGCATAATAAATACACACGCGTATGTGTCAAATGTCATTGTAAAGTGTCATGGTTAAAATAAAATTTTTCCTGTAGCACAAACAGTAAATTATGGCACAAGCAATGGACCATGGTTTCATGAACTGATAAAATGAATAGTTTGAATGCAATGCTAGTCACTTCAGAAAAAAATGCATGAATATAAATGCAAACAGGAGATT
Organism: Garra rufa; assembly: GCF_049309525.1. Classification (NCBI taxonomy): domain Eukaryota; kingdom Metazoa; phylum Chordata; class Actinopteri; order Cypriniformes; family Cyprinidae; genus Garra; species Garra rufa. The sequence goes on along the minus strand of NC_133365.1, from coordinate 8,275,106 downwards.
AACATTCTGCAAACGTATCAACATGAAACCAAACAATGAAAAACTAGTCTCTTCAACAAATACTGAGTTTTCAATCTCCTGCGAGTCACCTGAACGGTGAGATTTCTCATTTCACATCTGTAATACTCGGTCTGAGATTCACTTATTCTATCTCAAGCTCAGAGATGTTGATGTAGGATTACACACCCTACACACACACTGTTACCCCATCACAGTGATTCACAGTGTGCCATGAGTCAGTGTGGAGTCCTCTTCTACGTTTAAATCTTTAAAATTAAATCTGTGCACGGCAGTCTCTCTGAATTTATATAAACTATAAAAGAACATTTTTGCTGATACATTTTGCTAAAATGAAAATTCGGTTATGATTTACTCACCGTCACGATGCCATTCCAAACCTGTAAAGCTTTTCTTTCCTCTGTGGACCAAAACAAAAACAACAACAATAAAAAAGTGTCACCATAGAAGTGGCATATTTATGTCAAGAGAAAATGGAGGGTTTATCTTTTTATACAATGGCCAGGATTCCATTTGTTTTTTTAACCCTTCTATTGCATTCACCTCAGTTTTCACCTGGAAGTGGTACATAATATGAACTTTTTAGGACTGAATTTTAGTGGTGAATTTTTGTATAAAAACGATACGGAAAATACAAAAATGCATATTTGAGAAAGCAGTAATTTCATCATTACGTCTTCAGTCTGTAGGAATGTGCATGTGCATATGCTTTCTTTACAAAGTGATATTGCCAACTATTGGCCTGGAATAATACATTTTTGCTGATCAGATACAAAATGGTTTTAGCTAAAAAAAGTTATAACTGATTTATAACCTTATGTTTCACTGGGTAGGAAGGTTACAAGGTGGAAGTGTATGAATATATTTTTTCATGAAAACATTATTGAATTCATCCTCTAATTTTCTTCTGACTTTATGTCTTTAATATAGCACTGGGTCCATATGCTCAGTGCAGTTTTCTGATTTATTGCTGTACGTTACTGCTGTTGCATCTGTGAGGAACATCAGGCTCTGGATGAATTAATCAGACCGGATGTGGAAACAGACAACACCTCCAAACAGCATTTCACACCGCCGCTTTGTTTTCTTATCGTCAGGAAGCCTCATGCGGTGCCTCATGGCTCTATGCAGCAAAGGTGTCTGTGCAGCAATTTGCTGTTTTTGCATAATCCGCAGACTTCCCATTCTGGGCACTGCAGCTATTTCTGTTCAACAGCCTAAGCAGATTACAATGCGGCCCAAAAGTGTAATGTATTCTTTCACTCTGTTTTGGAAAACTAAAAAGCGTTTACCACATTATTTCAATGCATTGGTGAAGGAGGAGATAAACTGTAAAGAACTTTAAAAGGGACAAGATAGAGTAGGGCTGGGCAATATATTCACTTTTACATTTGGAAAAAAAATAAAAAATAAAAAAACAATGTTTTAACAGCATCACTTATGTTAAGCTTGATTAATTAACTTTCTTTGTTTGTTTCATCACTGTTTAGTCAGATGGTGTGTAAAGATTAAGATTTTTTGTTTTTTTGTTTTTTGATTAGTTCATGCCTATAGCATTGAATTGCTTGAAAAGGCTACACTAGTGTACTAAAATTTGACACAATTATTACCTCTGTAACGGCGGCGATTTCAGAGGATTGGGAGAGAGTAGGATCCAGATGCAGCAAACATTTATTTAAACAAACATAATAAAAGTAAATCCAGGCAAGACTCTAAAATCCAGAGACAGGCAAGGTAAACAAACAAAACATGACACTCACAAGACATCCATGCAAGGACAACACCAGACAAAAAACATTGGGAATACTGGGTTTATATAAAAAAAGAAAACCAAGCCTAACAAATAAAAATATAACTGCAAGCAGCAATTATTGGGTTTCAGGTGCTTTAAGGCATTTAAACACATATTGAAAAAGACATTAAGTAGCAAGCTTTTTTTGCCAATACAGGTAATTTACCATATAAATATTATGTTTTGTTACGTTTATGAATGTTATAGCTCCAGCTGTAGTCTGATCTCCTTAAAACGTTGCATGTTTGTTTAGAATCAACTGTCACATGTGCTCAGCAGCTTTCATGAAGTTTTAAGTTTTCCTTTAGGCTTTATAGGGTTTAGGTAAATTCGGACAGGCCCCTTTTCTAAATAAACCTGTTATAGCTTCCCAAAGCGTAAACTTCAATTTTTTTCTTTGATAATTATTGACCTATAGAAAATATAGAGAATTGTATTGCAGTGTGTGTGTTTTTTTTTTTCTCCAGATTGAGCAAAAAACTAAAAGTAGTTTTTTTTTTTTTTTTTTTTTTTTTACATCTTCTCAATCATTTAAAGGAACTGTATGTAAGAAATTTATTTCAGTTAATCATAAAATAGCCCTGATATGTCACTAGACGTTAAGAAATCATATTCATTTCAAATACTTATATCACTGACAACAGTGGTCCGGATAGGATATTGTCATTTAAAAGTGAGAGTTGCAGCCCACGACTGATGTTATTGTTGTCATTTTGTTTTTTGGTCTGAGGCTCCACCCTCCAGTTATCGACTAATCACAAAGTCAGTAGAGTTTCGTCCTCCGGGTGGCCAGCTCAGCTGCAGCTACGAACATATCGGATAACACATGTATAACGTTACGAAACCTAAAAGCCTCGTTATGAATCCGAAATACATCGTGACAAAGTCCGAAATAACACAAGGATTTATATAGGAGATGCCTTTGAAAGATGGAGACGGCTGAAAACGGAGAAGAATTTGAAGACAGACGCCATCGTTGCTGATTTTCTCCTGGACAGGTAAGATTCATCTATGTTTGGCTAACTTTGCTTCTGTACACAGTGGATTTTCCACGGTCGCCCGTGCTAAATGCGTTCATAAAAAGCGTTATATCGCACCACTAGCAGGGTATGAAAACAATCTATGTTCCGACTGAAATGTGGTATTACAGTACATCTTTACGAAGTATTTCGCTAATCGCCATTAGTACATTTTTGCGATACATAATTACTTCGCGAAACATCTCTCGTGAAGCATAAACATAATTAACAGAAGAAAAAAAAATTACTGCGTAGGACTCGTCACTTGCCATTGGAAGCTCTTTGTAGCAGCCTACGTTCCTGCTGAATCCTGCAGCTTAGCTGGCAACCTTGAGTCAGGGGGGAGCGGGAGGGGATACACCGTTCGACAGTATTTTGAAAGTGATTGCAGTACCAGTTTTGGCCACAATCCTACATACGGTTCCTTTAAGAAACAATTTGACTGACAGCAGTGGTTCTCTAGAGGCAACGTTGTCCGGAATGAGGAGTTCTATCATATGTTAGGGATATTGCGTGACGTACAATTGGTTACGCCCTTGAAAAATGCAATATCGCCCCTAAGTGGCCGATCTCTTTCAAATTTCTCTCAGACTTTGGAGCCGTGAGGCGAACAGGCTCACAGAGTTTTGTTCCGATCAGCCTCCGTTAACCTTGTCTGACAGGTGCTCAAACTTCTGGCGGCCATGTTTTTTGAGATTCACAAATGTCCTTGTTTTTATGTTGATAGGACAAATGGATGCACAGTTATAGCCATGTTTATGTTTTTCCCCCTGTTATAGCACCACCAAATTGCCAAGATCCACGATTTTTGTCATGCAACCTCAGATTAAGCTCTTACATAAGTGTCCTGAGTTTGGTGACAATATCTCATTTCGTTCAGGAGTTATAGTCAAACGTTTTTTTTTTTGTTTGTTTGTTTGTTTGTTTGTTTTAATAATTATTGATATTCACTCTCCAGAGAATCTTTCCGCACTGGTTTGGTTCAGATTGGGCAACAAACCTAGGACTAGTTCACAAAAGTAGGTTTTGCCTTGGTAGCATTGTTGGAGACCCTCTAACACTAGCCCACTCTATTCTAATTCTATCATATCTATTTTTTCTTTATTTTTATTTATTATAAAACCTTGACCTTCTAACACTTGCACTCTCTATGTCTATTTTAACTACATGTTTTTATTGTATTTATTTATTTAAAAAGACCCTCTAACACTAGTGTTCTCTGTTCTTTTTCTATTCTATCTACCTGCTTTCCTTTTATTTATATATAATAATAATAATAATAATAATAATAATAATAATAATAATAATAAACGGCATTTCAAAGCAAGCAACCATGCAAACAAACATATAAAAAGTATGTACAGTGTACAGTGTGTGGAAAATATTTGTACTGAAAAACAAATCAAAACTTTTTTTTTTTTTTTTTTTTTTGGCAGCATGCATGGTAAAATAAATAATTAATTGTTTTATGGTATTTTAAAATAATGTGATAAAACCAAGAGAGGAGGTACTGACAAAGTGAAAAGAGGAGCTCAACACATCATCCAGAGCTGCTCCAGGCAGAGTTTGGGAACCTGCCGCGAGAGCAGCATGAGCCACAGTCTTTCCCCTGATCTCCAGAGGGAAGGCAAACATCCAGCAGGGAACGTGTCTTTCATCAACATCCCTCGACTTTTAATAATGCCCTCGTTCTGTGTGATGTATCACGTCCAGCTGCTCAACCCATACATGATGTTTACTACAATAAAAATCTGGGCCTTAATGGGGGATGAGTGCGGGAATTCATTTGTAGCGTGCAGCTGTCGTGCCGCAGTAGGTCTGTCATTGTACGTCAACCTTCAGTGCTGCATGAGCTCCAAACTCCAGAACTTGTCATCATGTGCAAATACTTTTTGATACAGCAAGAAATAACTGGTGTTCATTCAACAGCCGTTGTCATTTAATATTCTTTTATCCAAGTAATTTATATACTTTCTGAATTGTTTGTGCTTTCAGCAAATCAGATTTAGTATTTCACAGATGAATCCTAATTGCGATGAAGCAGACTTTGCAACAATTATAGATAACAGTTTATCTTCGTTCACGCATTCTGCATCTCTGCCAAGAAAACAGTGTTTTAGGTGGACTTTTCGGCCATGCCATGCTTTTTCACCTATAACAATTGAAGAAAAAAAATATATATACTAGAATAAAGACCCGTCCACACAAAGACACGTTTAGCTGTATACATAAAATATATATATATATATATATATATATATAAGGATTATGCACTCTGTCACAAATTGAGTCGTCCTGTCATCATAAACTCTTGCACTACACATCATGGACTTCATTCCCCACAAGCCACTGCACTAATCACTGCATTCACCTGCTCCTTGTTTCTCACTGCACTGATTACCGCTCACACCTGCACCTCATTTCTAGGACTGCATTTAAGCCACTCTCACACTCAGCTTCTTCGCGAAGTCTTGTATTGCCCCGGCTGCATTTCTGAGCGGTTTTTCCCGTGTTTGATTCCTGGACTCCCTCCTGTGTTTGATTCTCGCTGCCAGCCCCGACCTTTCTGCCTGTGTTTTGACTACAATTTCTGCCTGCCCCTGTGTGTTTGTTTTGTTTTGTCTTATCTAATAAATGCTGCGAATGGATCCGCTCGTCTCCGACCGTCCCTGTGACACACATGTTCCAAGTCATCTCTGTGGCATAATTACAGCACCAAATACTGGTCTGGGATCTACACTACATCGATTTCAGTGGTTTCGTGTGTACGCAGATATTTCTTGAGACGACACAGTGTTTATGGATTTTTTTTTAGAACAAGGAAAAAATATATATCGGACAAGGAAAGCTCTGGCTTCGGGACAGGCCCTAAATCATAAACAAGTATTTTAGTCTTTTATCTAAATGCATGCATCAGTGATTTTAATGAAATAAAAGGACCCTTAGCCCTAGTGCCTAGCTTTTCAACCCTAGAACACAGTTTTAACTATAATCAATATACTATTATAGTTTGTTAATATTTTGAATTAGATGGTATTTTATATTTTAATTAATACTTCAGCTTAAACTATAAATGAGATGAGAAATGTTAAAATAATAAATAAACTAGCAAAAATAAGTTTACTTTTAAGTATATATTCATTTATTCAGTTTAATACAATGATAATAACCCTGCCAGAATGTAAGTAAAATTAATATGATTATCTAACAATAGTATTTCTATAAATACAGTCTGGTCGAAGTCAGGCACTGTATACTTTATATATTACTTTTCATTATATGTTTTTTTTTTTTAAATAACTTTAATTATGAAAATTATTTACACAGTGACAAGAAAATGATACAAAGCTAAAGTTAATCATTGCTTAGTCAGGGACTGACAGTTTGCTTACATGAGGATGTCAAACCGAAGTTCATTTTCATATTTTTGAGCACTTTTTGAAATGTTACTGTCAAACTGATTTGTGCATTTTGATCAAGTTGTATGGAAAGTTTTAAAGGGATACAAATCACCTAAAATCACAGAATTCATCCTAGCTGATGTGCTGCTGTTTCCTCCAAAATGACGTCACTTTCTGGAGGATGATGTCATTCAGGAACTGGTGTATTTTTTGGCATTTGCAGTAAGCTTTAGTTAAGCGAGTGATTGGCATGGATAACAGGCATGCAGATTTACTACAGCCTGGGGAATGGATTAAGAAAACAGACACTCTTGAATTGCATTCATGCTTGCTGCTAATGCCAACAGTATGTCATGACTGCATTCTATTCAGGCTATTAAGGCTATTTTTATCCTGTATGAGACCCATTTGGAGGCATAGTACTGTATACAGAGAATAATTCCGACAAAGAAAATAAAATTAAAATGTGTTTATGATTAATACCAATTACGCCACTAACGCTATCATGCTGCATTATGGCGTTTAGCAATGGCACATCTATGAAATCACTGTGCATCACGTGGGAGGTGCATATATTGAATAAACCAGGCTCCTATTTCATGTAGCAAGTCTTTAAAAAGCACTTTATTTATTTTATTATTTATTTTAGCTTAGTTTATTAGAAAATTTCTACTTTGGGAAATAACAATTAAAGATGAAAAAGCAATTAGCAGTACCAGGCCCTAATGAGATTTGATTTAGCTCCACTCTGTTCTGTCTGAAACAACTGCAGCTCGCATGACTGCGTCAAATGCATACTGATTTGAGCTTTAGTATGGATCACACAGGAATCAATATATGAGAGAAATGCTGGCTAATGCTGAATATCGAAAGCTACTTGTCTGGGTAGACAGTGAGGGAAAAGAAAAAAATATATATATATATATACATACATACATACATACATACATACATGCAATTTCATCAATAACAATTTTGACATCTGTTGAACTTACATTGCATTCATAATAGCAACTGTGTGTGTGTGTGTGTGTGTGTGTGTGTGTGTGTGTGTGTGTGTGTGTGTGTGTGTGTGTGTGTGTGTGTGTGTGTGTGTGTGTGTGTGTGTGGTTCAAGTATTTAGGTATACCCTATGTTATACCCCACACAATTCCCCCACAAAACAATATCTGGCAATATCCAAAATCATTGACATTTTGGGAACATTTTTGGTCCCTGTGAGGAAGCTTATAAATTATAAATCATATAGAATTACATTTTTTGAAAATCTGAAAATGCAGAAAGTTATGAGGGGTAGTTTTAGGGTAAAAGGATAAAAAATACAGTTTGTACAGTGGACAAAATATTAGGCCTTTTGAATGACCCCATAAAACGTTCGTTCGTTCCTGGTTTTAAAGACGGAAAACAAAAGAAAGACACATATTACACAAAGCATCTTTTTGTAAGGCCCTATTTTGTATTTTGTACAGCTAGTGTATTTGGCAATGGCTAGACTGGCAGTCTGGCCTGAAGTCAAAACAAAGCCGATCCGAGGTGAGGTCATCATCTGGTTTGGAGTCTCCAAGCTGCCCAGTACGAGGTCGTCCCGAAGAACCAGGTACTAGTGTTGCACGGATTAACAGCCCAGAGTAAACATACCCAATCCAGCCTGCAGGACAAAAAAGCTCCTATAAGCTGTGCAAAAACCCCCATGTAAGCCGCTGCGGGATAAACAGGTACGGCGGATTCACGGCCACGATCGCAAACCAGTCAAGCTGCAGAAATAGACCAGCCGAGCAGAACAGAGCGGAGAGAGTTCTCTCTCCCGGGGAGCGGATGAGAGATGTCTGGAATAGCACGCAGACTCCACTAATCTCCCGCTCTGGATTCCAAGTTTGGCCAGGGGAACGGGGACATCATTCTTATTCTTAGCTGGGGGTGCAAGCCGAGGGCAGAGGGGTTTAGTGCCCCCGGCATTCTCTGGCTGTCATCGGCCGACCGCAGCTCTGAACGAACAGCAACTCAATAGACCGCAGCACTCGCAGTATTTATAGAGTGCTGGGTCTTAAAATGAGATTGATGGGGGCGAGGAAATAGGTGGCTCTTTTCACTTGGATGTCGAGAGCTTCTGAGCAGTGCTGGGACAGAGTGATGACGGTGTTATGGAAGCAAATCATTTTGCAATCAATGTGACCGGTCTGATTTACTGTTTCTCTACTTAAAGATTTCTTTCAATTAGGTTTAGAAAAATAAATAGACAATGAACAGTACGCCATGAGAGGTCTGCCTTACAGTTGCTTTGCCCTGGGTGTTCTTGGGAAAGACATGGATGGAAAAAATTAAGTTTGTATAAAATCAATATGATAAAAGAGCATTTGTTGGTTGTTGTACAAATGTTGTCCATGCAGTTCGAAAATAAAGTGTCCAGTGAGTGGCACCAAAAGGTTAATGCTCTATAGTATTTGAAATAATGTAGTACCTACACTAAATGCCATGTCATTTTATTTTGCTTCTACAAGTCTTTAAGCTTTATCATAACTCATGAAGCACTCAGGTATGAGTCCTATTAAATACATTGCAAGTAGGGTTGTGTATTGAAAACTGGTTCCATTTTGGAACCAGTTCCAAATTTCCAATAACCGGGTATTCGATAGATTCCGCTTAACGATTTCTGCATTTGCATTTTAATGTGATGTTTAAACTATTTAAGTGCAAGAAGTAACAGAACTTGCACACTGCACAACAGCGGGTTCCCAACCTGTGTCCGTTCTCAAACAGTTCTGTGCATTTCCACTGCAGAAATTGTTGTTCTGGGCCAGAACTGACTTCTCTTTCACAATTATTAACCAGTATGCATTTTTGGTGAACGTAAACAGATGAGAAAGAAAACGCATGAGTAACAGTATTTTTAGATTTTTGTTCGGTGTTAAAGAGACAGCCGTTTAATGAACATGCCGAGACAGAATAAATATCTTTGACATCTAAATGTTTGACCTGAAACTTTTTGATGTCTTTTGTTTTACATCCAAAAAGCCACACAAAAAGAGCTTGTTAAATCAAGTCTTTATTTTGTTTTGGGGGTGCACTAGAACATGCTCTCATGCTTGGTGGTTCGAAAAACGCATTATTTTTCACATAATTTGCATTATTACAATAGCTTTCTCCCCAGACTAGCACAAATGGCTCAATTAGTTCTGGGTTTGATGAAGGCCCGCCTTCTGAAAATGGAATATGTTGTGATTGGTTGCAACTGGCGAACAACTTAGACGCCATTTCAGTCCCGCCACACCCCTTCCCAAAGCAGCAAGTTTCGTGTACAATTGCACAAGCTAGATTAAAGTGATTCTTACGTTTTAAATATTGATATTTTTCTTTAAAAAACACGAAACGCATGTGTTCCGACCCCCTATACACATCAACAGCGTGGCTCCAGCACGGCTATCAGAGCAGTTTGCAGTTGCATCATTTTGAAGCATCCCAGAAGCGGCTGTCCATGCTATATTGCTAAATTTAGGCTAATCCCCCACCTCATCCCTTCCACACCCGCCAACGATTCGAATGTCAGGATTTATTTGAGTGATATTCTAAAAGACCACGTTGTGACATAATAGCATCCGGAAAATGTCAAATCTCAAAAGAGTTAAAGTTAGCATTTGGAATTATAAGCAAATACTGAAGAGTTTAGGATTGGATCTTTATTGCAGTGATTAATATATTTCTGGCATGCTATTGGTTTAGCAACATTTCTTTTAACCCTAACTGATGTAGTTTCACACGAAAGACATACCTGTACATATACTAGGATGGAAATGTCAATATTCCTTGGAGCTATTAATTGAGCATAAGGAATCATTTCATGTGAACTGGCCACCACAGAGTCATGAACTATTGAAAGTCTTTAGGGTGTGCTGGAGTCGACTTTGTCACTACAAAGCCAGGAAGTGTACGTACAGGTTTTTGGAGTATTTGCAAACATGTAGGTAAAGGCATGTTTTTCCAGTGGGCCTATGCTTATGAAATTCACCCACTAATATGTATATCTAGTACCTTCCCCTAATAAAGCTTGCAGCAGACTTGTGGTTTGTGGCACACTCAGAAGTCTGAGAAGTCATAGAGATTTTGTAGAGTGTGAAGAGAACCTCTGGGACACGATCAACTTTTAAAGATCCACTCCAGCTCAATGACTCAATACAGAAATTTGTGCTCCAAACAAGCCCCTCTCTCAGCCCAGACAGAACTATAAACCGTGACATGAGAAAACTTCCACTTACTAACATCCCAGAATTACATTCGCCTTTAAAGTGGAATGGATCACGATTCGCAGATAGATAGAGACACAAGCATGAGACGCGGCGTGGCGCGAAACAGTCCGCCTCATTTCAACCGGCAGCGCCGCTTTACCACATTGTAAACTGTATTATGTTTTGATTAATTTCAAATGGCTTGTCTTGCTTCAGTAGACTGTGAAATGCACTTTCATTTCTGTAATTTTTCAAATTCTATTATTCCAATCAGGATGAAGGGAAGAGACAGGAATGGCAAAAAATACAAATGAGCAGCACAATGTTCACATGCATAATTAAGAAAGTAAAGTATTAATGCAGGAAAAAGGTTCCAATTCATCATTTACACGCTTAATTACATTGTTTGTACAGATGTCCGTAAAACAGTTAAAGCTATCCTCATTTGTTCATTATGACACAGCTAGTCCTTCTGTCTGGTGTAATGAGATTTTTTTTAAAAAAAGTAAATAAATATATTAAATATATTCCTCATTTCTAAACAAGCCTTATTTGTGTGTTTAATTCTAGTTTTGGTGCAATAAGATGCCAAATCTTCTACACAGTAATGATTGTGTTTACTTGATTGGTAAAGCTGTTGTGGTATTGCTTTTTTTTAGCCATTGTTAAATTGAAATGCAATCCATGCTTTTGTTTATTAAAAAAGAGAATTAAACAAATCTATAACAAAGTCATGTTTCTAATTATGAAATTGGAAATAACATTTGTATATTTATTTACAACTTTCTCTCTTCTTTGCCAGAAAAGAAAGAAAAAAGACATAAATTGCATTCAAGGTTTTCACTTTATCAGTTCCCAGGGAATCAAAGCCATGATTTTAGTGTTGTTAGTGCCGTTCTTTATTGTTTAAGTGGAGTAATACAAGTCAGGAGTTGCAATCAAATCTGCACATGAGTATTACAAACCAAACTAGCACTATGATAATTGGAATTATGATAAGATTTCAGAATATCTCCAATGCTTCATAATATCTCAGATCTGTTAAGCTATAGATAACATACAAAGAACAGGCCTCTGGTTCTTTCATGCATTCATGCATTGACTGAGAATTGAATTCAAGACTTTCCACCATGCTGTATGTTTCAAGCTACAGACAGGCCATTGGATTGCATTGGAAGCGAACTGCTAGACAGGCATAGTTGAAGACGCTGTGTTGCAGCCTGAAACATCTTCATTATGGCTGTAATACAAACTGTCTGCTTATATGTTGAGAAATATTCCAATAAGTCAAAAAAAATAAAAATAAAAATAAAAAACTCCTCTGAGTGCATTGCCTTAGTGAGAATGATTATTTTTGTTATGTTACAATAATGATAATTCAGAGTATGTTGGGGGATAGGTTTAAAGGTATACTGTATATCATGCATCTTATTGAAAACATGTAACTTGTGTAAAACAATAAAAATGATGCAAAAAATGATGCATATATACACAAGATGGGTAACACTTTAGAATACTGTTCAATCATTAATGAATTAATGAATACTACATAAAGGACTAATGCACTATTAATGATCTAGTAACTACTATTAACTAAAAGGCAACTCTGATTAATAAATTAGTATTTAATAGTGCTCAGTTGAAAGTGGTAGTTCGCTATTAGCTTATCAGTAACTTTATTTTTTTATTTGATTTATTTATTTATTTATTTTATATCTTCCAGAGAACTACTAAGAACTACTATACACAGGTTCATAATTAATGTTTACTTTAGAATTGTATTACTATCTAGAACCAAAAACCTCAAAGTTTTGCAATGACATTACTAGTGAGTTATCATGATCTTCACTTCAGAAGGCTGATCCAAAAAATTAAGAATTCCTTCTGATGGCATTGGTAATACCTCAGTCATTACTAGTGGGTTACCATGATCTTCAACTTTAGAATTAATTATACATTTTGCATCATTCACATTAATTATAAACCGGTATATAATGTTTTTTAGTTGAGATAAAAAAAAAAATGTAGTTACTGATTAGCTAATATTGAACTACCACTTTCAACTGAGTGCTATTACTTACTGATTTGTTAATCAGAGTGTCTTGTTAGTTAATAGTAGTTACTAAAATGTTAATAGTGCATTAGTCAATTGTTCCTGTGTAGTTATTTATTAAAGGATTAGTGCACTTCCAGAATAGATAATTTACTCACCCCTTTGTCGTCCAAGATGTTCATGTCTTTCTTTCTTCCATCGTAAAAAAAAAAATAATATATGTTTTTTGAGAAAAACATTTCTAGATTTTTCTCCATATAGTGGACTTCAATGGTGCCCCCGAGTTTGAACTTTCAAAATGCAGTTCAAAGGGCTCTAAACGATCCCAGCCAAGGAAGAAGGGTCTTATCTTGCGAAACGATGTGTCATTGTCATGAATAAATTAATATTTGTACACGTTTTAACAAATGCTCACGTTTTCTAGCTCTAGGTTGTGTATGCGTACTGTGTAAGACATTTATGGTATGTCAAAAAACCCATTTCATTTTCTCCTCCAACTTACAATCGCCCTACATCGCTGCAGAATACCGACCCAATGTTTGCAAAGTGAATGTGCAACACCCTTTACAAAAAAAGGTAAAACAGCAAACCCTAATCCTAATGGTTTTGAAGTTTAAATAGAAAATGAGGACTTTTTTGACATACCCTAATGGGAACAGGAGTGCACAGTGTACGCATACACGTCGCAGAGCTAGACAAGACAAGCATTTGAGATTAAAAAGTGTATACATATTAATTTATTTATGAAAATGACTGATTATTTCACTAGATAAGAACCTTCTTCCTCAGCTGGAATCATTTAGAGCCCTTTAAAGATGCATTTAAACTGCATTTTGGAAGTTTAAACTCACAGGCACTATAGAAGTCCACTATATGGAGAAAAATCCTGGAATGCTGTTACGAATGACGACGGAGATGAGGATCCAATTGCAAGCTTTATTAGACAGATCGTAGTCGACAGACAGGGTCAAAACACCAGCAAACAGGAATAAACAGGGTAATCCGAAAGAGTAATCCAGTGAACAGGCGTGACGGTCGTAATCCAGTAGGGCAGTCCAAAGTAACAAAGAAAACAAACGAAACAAACAAGGCAAAACTAAGACTAGGCTAAGACTTTGGAAACAAAACAAGAATAAACTAAGAAACTATGAAACATGGAAACTCGGGAACAAGACACGGAGAAACAATGAAATTGCTCGGTAGAGTTAGCGTAGGCAAAACAATACTTCGCAGCTTGTGTTTGGCATGGTGCTGCTTAAAATGGCTGACAGACAGGAAGTAACCAGTGAAGCAGCAGAGGGAGCAGCAACAGTCACTGAGAGGCAAAGGCTCCCTCTGCTGGCCTGGCGTAACAAATGCTTTCCTCAAAAATCTAATTTTCTTTACGACTGAAGAAAGAAAGACATGAACATCTTGAATGACAGGGGGGTGAGTAAATTATCCGTAAATTTTTGTTCCTGAAGTTAACTACTCCTTTATGACAGAACAGTATTTTAAAGTGTTACCAAAAGCTTGTGAGCAGCTAAACACTGTTTGCTTGATCTCAGTAACTCCCCGGTTATTAAACATTTTCACTCAGCAAATAAATTAATTGTTGCAGTCTGGTAATGCTGGTCTCACATCAGATGATTTTTTTTGGCTGATTTCCTGTTGAAAGCCTATTTACATAATTTGCTGTAAAATCAGATGTATGAATGCATCTGCATCTCCGAGTTAATGGATTTAGTGACTAGAAATGCTAGAAGTACAACTTCTTTTCTTTTTAAAATATCGAAAATCTTTGCAGCGGGACTTGTGGCCTAGTTAATTCCTGTTAGTCTGTTCCTGCCCATGTCTGATATGAAACCACGCCAAAATAATGTCACAATGCAAATAAATCTTAATTGTACAACAAAAACTCAAAACCCTTCATTTATTTTGATTCTGGGGCACAATCAGAGCTGGATGTGTTTTCTTGATAGTGAGATTCACCATAGTTCCTTGTTACATTTTCCCAGCAGACAAAGTGTCTGCGATCAAACTGCGAAACTTTCCACATTAAAATTAAAATAAAGCTGCTGTCAGAGTTTGATAGTAACTAACTACTAACTTTTCAGTTGTGCGACAGGAGCTCAGCTGCTTTTAAAACGTTGTATCTTTTTCAGTAACAAGCTACTTCATCCCATGAGTTTTATGTCACATTGTATTGCACTGTGCACAAAACTATACAGCTGAGGAAACAATAATCAAACATGCTCTCCTAAAATACCCCCTCTCTCATGTGAAGTGTTGAAATGTATGATTCATTTAGTGCATTCAGAGAATTCAGTTGAGATAATTGAGATCTGTATGGTTTTAGTGCTAATATCGCAGAAATACATGACATCTGATGGTTATTTATAGTTTTCATGTGGTGTACTTACCCGTAGATTAACGCCCACCTGGACAACAAAACAAGCGTTTCTTCAAATTCAGTATACATGTTATTAACAGATAATCACTGTTAAGTGCAAACAGATGAGTTCAAAACCACTATAAAGAAAATGGTTAATGTGGCTCAATGCATTAAAACAGTGATAACCAAACCAAATTCAAGTTTCAAAGTCGTAAATAAATCAGGGGTAACAATTTATTTTGATAGTCTACTTTAGAGTTTATATTGACTCTAATCAGTGTTAGTTGACACACAGTTGCAAAGTTACTTATAGTTAACAGAGTGTCTAAAATGGACCAGTGGTGGAAAGAATACTGAAAATTATACTAAATTAAAAGTGGAATAAGGAATAATTTGCTTGAATACAAGTGCTGAAAAATAATATTACTCAGATAAGAGTAAAAACTACTCAAGTTACTGCGTTACAAAGTACTTTGGTAACACTTTAGAATAGGGAACACTTATTCACTATTAACTACTACATTTTTTTCCTCAATAAATTCCTCATTTGCTGCTTATTAATAGTTAGTAAGATAGTTGTTAAATTTAGGTATTGGGTAGGATTAGGGATGTAGAATAAAATGCAGGATAAAGCATTAATATGTGTTTAATTAGTATTAATAAATGGCTAATATTCCAGTAATATGCATGCTAATAAGCAACTAGTTAAAAGACTGTGAAATAAAGTGTCTGTTATTGCCTGAATCACAGGGCTCCAGCCCATCAGTTTGAAAAGTGCCTACCAAATGCCCACTTCCTCTGTTTCACCATCTGTGCTCTCTTTGTCTTGGTCCTTTTTTTTTTTTTTTTTTTTTTTGTACTTTGTACTTTGTACTTTGTACTTTTGGTGAAAAATAAATGTAGTGAAGTTGAATACTTTTTTTTTTTATTCTGCTCCAATAAAAGTAAAAGAGACAATTTATTTATAGTCAAGAAAGTAGAAACATTAAAATGTACTTTAGTACTGTAATGAAAGTATGTGTAATTAGTTACTGTCTACATCTGAAGTAGACTATTGAAATAAAGTTTAACCAAACAAGGATTATTGAAGTATGTTTTATAAGGTCATAATATTTCAGTCTTTCTGCTTTCAAACTGAATGTTTATTTAAATGCTAATCACTATTTCTGATTATTATTATTATTATTATTATTATTATTATTATTATTATTATTATTATTTGTTTCTGTGTATAGATAGCAAGTGCCCAAAGCTTTCAATTTATTGATGTTTCTTTGTTTTTTCTTTCTTTTGAGATATATATATATATATATATATATATAATTTTTTATTTTTTTTTTAGTTTAAAACCGAAAATTGACAGGCCTGTATTGCAGATCTATGGATGTTTTGCCCTCCAGGTCTCCACGCCGGTCAAGTTACTGAAAACTATAAATACTTTTGAAGCAAAAAATAATAATAACTTCTGTCATTATTTGCATACCCTCAAGATAATCCCAATCTGTATGAAGATATTTTGAAGAATGTGGGTAAACAAACAGTTTCTGGTCCCCATGGAAAACAGGATTGGAACAACTTGAGGATGAGTAAATGACAGCATTTTTTTAGCACTAAATAGCTCAGAAAAAAAAATTCTCATAATTAGACCCCAGTTACTTTTTATGGATTATGTTATTATTTTAAATGGTCTTTTTTCTTTATTTTAACATTACATCAACTACTGATGAAACAATGTTTTATTGTAATTATCACTCAGCGAGTTGTTTAACATTTATTTATTTATTCATTTGAGCCAGACCTCTTTCACCTAATATACAGTCAAACCAAATTTATTCAGACACCTTCAACATCTCTTACATTGTAACAGTTTGTCCGCTATAGTTTAGAAAAGGCTAATAAAATATGACAATAACTCAGAGTTAAATTGTGTCACAATAAATTAATCTTGATAATGTCAGATAATTTTGATAGAAAGGTATGTAATGAATTAGATTGAATAGCTGTCAGCTGTAAAATTTAAGTACACAATTAGATAATACCAATTTAGGTCAACCAATTACCAAGCAATGCTTAATTTTGTTCAGTCTGTAGGGTAAAAAGGTCGCATTAGCAATTAAAGAAAACACAAGCAAAACATGGTCAGGCCAGAGGGCCCTATTTTGACAATCTAAGCTCATGGTCTAAAGCACACGGTGCAGGTGTGCGGCACGGTAAGCAGAGTATGTGCGATGTGCATCTGCCAATAGGCTCATATTACTAACACACTCTTTAAATAACAAAAATAAATAGACCACACTGTAAAAACAATTTGTTGAATCAACTTTAAATAATTTGTTACCTGGCAGCCTTATAATTTTTAAGTTCAGTCAACTGTTGTACTAAGTGACAACTTAGATATATGAATTGATTCAACTTAAAATTTTAAGGCAGCAGGGTAAGAAATTATTTTAAGTTTACTCAACATTTTTTTTTTTTTTGGTTTGTTTTTTACAGTGCAGGTTTTAGTTAGTCATTGGTGCAGTCTATTTCAGTTGCCTTAAAAATAGCAACACGGTAACAATGCGCCTGAACACACCTTGTTTTCAGACCAGCGCACAAATGGGCGCAAATGCATTTACTATTTAAACAACGTTGTGTAGGACGTGAAAATAATAACTGCGTTGGGCTGAAACTAGCAAAAATGAATTGCATCCGGCCTGGCGCCACATTGAGCCAGGTGTATGCTAGGGCCCATAGTGTGTGAATTTTTGATCTCAAATTTTTATAAATGTTACTGGTTGTCCACTGTATGAAGAATTTGTGGGTGTAATATGTCAGAGTTTACTTGATTTTGCTGTCCTCACTTACGTAAATTAGCTATAGTGTCCTGCACCCACTACTAGTCAATAATTTTTGGTTTGACTGCGTTTAATTGAAGCCCTCCTGAGCTTTTAAGGTAAGAAGATAATAATTTTATAACACATTTACATGATCAAGGTTCTCTGATGTTGATACTGGTAACATAATGCGTAAACTAATAAAATACTGAGTCTTTTAGGTAAGTGTTTTGAGTGTTGTTGTTTAATAGGATTAATTTTAATTTGACTATTTATTCTGATTTAATTAAGCATTAGCTTTTCATCAAATTAATGAACCCTAGTTTGGGAAACCTTGACGGAATGTAATGTTTAATGCACTTCATGTTCTTGAGAACAACAAATGGACTGTATAAAGTGTCTTGCGAAAGTATTCATGTTGTTGCCTTATGCTAAACTGCTTTAAATAACATTTTTACTTTTCACACCAATGTAGAATCCATACACCATGATGGCAAAAAAAAAAAAAAAAAAAAAAAGTTTTATAAAAAGGATTCATATTGCTTGTAGATGTTACCACACTTTGACTTAAGTTAACCTATGGCTATAATTCAATCCAAAATGGGTATGATTTGGAAAGGCACACATGTCCTAAAGGTCTAACAGCTGAAAGTCATATCAGAGCAAAAATCAATCCTTGTGGTAAAACAACAACAACGAAACTGCCTTTAGAGCTCAGAAACAGGATTGCGTCAAGCCACACATCTAGGAAAAAGTTCAGAAAAAAATTCTGCTGCAATGAAGGTTCAAAGAAGCATGTAGTGTCTGTTACCCTTAATGGAAGAAGTTTGAAACAACCAGGACTATTCCTAGAGCTAGCCTCCTGGCCAAACTGAGCAATTGATGGAGAAGGGCTTTGTGGTTAGAATGATGACCAATTACCTGATGGTCACTCTAGCTGAGCTCCATTAACCTATTGTGGAGATAGGAGAAGAAACACTCTTCACTGATCTAGGCTTTATAGCGGTGTGGCAAGATTCAACCCTCTCCTCGAGGAAGACACATGAAAACCCACTTAGAATTTGCAACAAAGCAACTGTGACGCAGCCAGAGACTCATCCGGAGACGTTGGATCCATTTGCGACAATTTTATTGAAACACAACTGGTAAACAGGCAGGGGTCAATAACAGCAGACTGGTATAACGTAGGCAAACCGATCAGAGTAGTCAATGTCCGTGCAATAGATCGGGGCAGGCGGCAGTCCAAAGGGTTAATCCGTAAAGCGAGCGTGGGGTCGAGAAAAGGCAGGCGGCAAGAGTTCATACAACGATATCCAGTCCGGTTGGCAACGAGAAAACAGTCCGTGAAGAGAACGCTCAGGATTGCTAGCATGGCTTGACAAAACTTCGCAAATAACACGCCAAACCGGCGCGCTATAAAATGGCGGAAAACAGGAAGTGACCCGGAAGACCCGGAACCGGAAGTCAGGGTCCCAGGTACGGGGATGCTGGGTAGTGTAGTGTTAGAACTCCGGTGATGGTTCCCGCTGGCGGTGGTCGGAGGGAGCCACAGAGACCGCCTCTGTGACAGAGCCCCCCCCCTGCGAGCGACTCCTGGCGCGAGGAGGAACCCGACGCCGAGGCCTACCCCTTCCGCGGGGAGCTGGTCGATCTGGGTGGGTTGAGTGAAATTCCGAGGTTAGGGAGGGATCGAGGATGTCCTCCGCCGGTACCCATGATCTTTCTTCGGGTCCGTAGCCCTCCCAGTCGACCAAGTACTGAAGGCGGCCGTTCCGGCGTCGGGAGTCCAGAAGGGTGTTGACACGGTAAGCCTCCTCGCCGTCGATGATCAGGGGGGGAGGTCCCTGCGGTGCGGTCTCGTCTAGGTTCTCCTCTCCTCCCGGGTCACCAGCGGGCTTCAACAAAGAAACGTGAAAGGTGGGTGAGATACGGTATTCGGGTGGGAGTTCAAGGCGGAATGATACTGGAGTGATCTGTTTTATGATTCTGAAAGGACCCACGTACCTGGGACTGAGCTTTTTGCAGGGTAGGCGGAGGCGGAGGTCCCTTGTTGAAAGCCACACCCACTGGCCGGGTGCGTAAGGGGGATTGGGTCGGCGCCGGCGATCGGCCTGTGTCTGGGTGCGTCGTACCGCTCTCTGCAGGTGGACATGCGCTTGGTTCCAGGTCTCCTCGCTGCGTTGGAACCAGGAGTTGACCGCAGGCAGGTCGGAGGGTTCCCCCGACCAAGGGAACAAGGGCGGCTGGAACCCTAAAACACATTGAAAAGGAGTGAGGTTAGTAGCAGGTTTGCGTAGTGAGTTCTGGGCGTATTCGGCCCAGAAGAGGTAGCGGGTCCAGTCCTCTTGATGGTTCAGGCAGTAGGATCTTAGGAAGCGGGTCAACTCCTGGTTCAAGCGTTCGGCCTGGCCGTTGGATTGAGGATGGTAGCCGGATGTTAGGCTGACGTTGACCCCCAGCAGGCTGAAGAAACTGGACCACAGACGCGAAGTGAATTGGGGCCCGCGGTCTGAAACAATGTCCTCAGGGAGTCCATAGAAACGGAAGACGGAGTTGCACAGAGTTTCAGCGGTTTCTAGGGCTGTGGGGAGCTTGGGAAGAGGGATGAAACGACAGCCCTTTGAGAAGCGATCGACCACTGTGAGGATGGTGGTAAAGCCCTTGGAAGGAGGGAGGTCGGTAACGAAGTCCAAGGCGATGTGGGACCACGGGCGTTGGGGCACGGGCAAGGGTTGCAGAAGACCGGCTGGCAGTTGGCGGGGCACCTTGGACATATTGCAGACAGCACACTCCCGTACGAACTTGATTACATCGGAGCGGAGGTTGGGCCACCAGAAGCGGTTAAGGAGCAGGTGGAGGGAAGCCTCGATGCCCGGGTGTCCCGAGCTGGGAGTGGAGTGGACCTCTGCGAGGACTCGAGGGCGGAGAGCCTGGGGAACGTAGGTAAGATTGGTCGGGCAATCAGCAGGCGGAGGGTCCTGGGACTGACCCTCAGAGATCTCGGTCATGAGATCCCAGGTTACTGGGGCCACAATCATGGAGGTTGGGAGTATGGTCTCGGTGGGACATGAAGGGAGGTCGGGCTCATGGATGCGGGAAAGAGCGTCTGCCTTGGTGTTCTGTGATCCTGGTCGGTAGGTTACTTGAAACTGGAATCTGGTGAAGAAGAGCGCCCATCGAGCCTGGCGGTGATTCAGAACTTTGGCCGAGCGCAGGTATTCCAGGTTTTTATGGTCGGTAAGCACGGTGAAAGGATGTTGAGCGCCCTCTAGCCAATGGCGCCACTCCTCGAGGGCGAGCTTGACTGCCAGTAATTCTCGATTTCCCACATCGTAGTTCCTCTCCGCAGGGCTGAGTTTATGGGAGAAGAACGCACAAGGAAATGACTTGGGTGGATCTCCTTGTCGCTGAGAGAGGACGGCCCCGATACCGGTGCTGGAGGCATCTACCTCCACAAGGAAAGGTCTCTTGGGGTCTGGATGGTGGAGGATGGGTGCAGTGGTGAACCTTTTGCGAAGATCGTTGAAGGCCTGGGTTGCGAGGGGAGACCAGGAGAGACGGGTGCAGCCCTTCTTAACCATGGAGGTGAGTGGTGCGGCCACGGAGCTGAAGTGTCGAATGAAGCGACGGTAGAAGTTAGCGAACCCCAGAAAACGTTGTAGCTCTTTGAGGGTCGTAGGTCTGGGCCAGTTGCGAACCGCATTCACCTTTCCTTCATCCATGGCCACGCCCTGTGGACTGATGATGTAGCCTAGGAAGGCGATCTTGTTCTGGTGAAATTCGCACTTCTCCTCCTTAGCGTAGAGTTGATGCTGAATGAGGCGCTGGAGGACGGCCCGGACGTGTTGAATGTGATCGGAGTAGGTGTTGGAATAGATCAAGATGTCGTCGATGTAGACAATCACATAGCGGTTCAGCATATCACGGAAGACATCGTTGATGAAGGCCTGGAAATAGGACGGACTGTTGGCCAGGCCAAACGGCATCACCCGGTACTCGTAGTGCCCCGAGGTAGTTGAGAAGGCCGTCTTCCACTCGTCCCCCTCCCGGATGCGGACGAGATTATATGCGGAGCGAAGGTCCAGCTTAGTGAAGATCTTGGCGGTTCGTAGTTGCTCCAGAGCTGATGGAACGAGTGGGAGAGGGTAGCGGTACTTAACAGTGATGTCGTTGAGGGCTCGATAATCAATACAAGGACGGAGCCCCCCATCCTTCTTCTTGACGAAGAAGAACCCCGCCGAGGCTGGTGAAGTGGAAGGTCGGATGAAGCCCTTAGCCAGTTCCTCCTGGATGTAAGTGTTCATGGCTTCAGACTCAGGTTGAGACAGGGGAAAGACCCTCCCCCTGGGAGGGGTGGAACCAGGAAGGAGGTCAATGGCACAGTCTCCAGGGCGGTGAGGGGGCAACTGGGTGGACCCCGATCGACTGAATGCCCTGAGGAGATCTTGGTACTCAGCAGGGATGGATTCGTTGGTGATAGTGTCCACTGGGGATTCTGTTGACGTGACTGCGGCCTGGAGGCAGTGCTCGTGACAGTAGGGAGACCAATGAGTGATTGTGCCCTGAGTCCATGAGATGGTTGGTTCGTGACGGTTGAGCCAAGGGTAGCCCAGGATTACAGGGGACTGCGGTGAGGTGATCGTGAAGAACCGGATGTGCTCCCGATGTGCAGGTTCAACCACAAGAGTGAGGGTGTCGGTGACGAAGTCGATCCGTCCAGATCCTAGTGGTCGTCCGTCGAGGGCGGCCACTGACACAGGTGAAGCACAAGAAAGGACAGGGAGGTGATTAGCCTTGGCAAAGTCAGCATCAATAAAGTTACCGGCTGCGCCGGAGTCAATCAAGGCTATGGTAGATACAGCTTTGTCCTCCATAATTATCGTTATTGGTATTTCACAGCGGTTAAGAGGTGTAGACTTCTTACTCACCGAGGAGGATGGTCGAGGGGGTCGTGTGGGACAGGTGGCCCGGAGGTGTCCAGCCAAACCGCAATAGAGGCAGAGCTTGCTTCGCAGACGTCGCTCCCTCTCCTCTGTCGACAGTTTTGTTGTCCCCAGCTGCATGGGTTCTGGAAGTGCCTCGGCAGTAGGTGGGGTGAGCGGTAGTGTGGGAAGCTGACGGTTAGGCCTGCGAGCCCGCAGAACATTATCGACGCGGATGGAGAGGTCGATGTACTGGTTCAGGGTTAGTCCTTCGTCCCGGCAGGCCAACTCCACCTGGAGATCAGAATTAAGTCCCTTGCGATAGTGCAGTTTGAGTGGGCCGTCGTTCCAACCGCTCTGAGCCGCGAGCGTTCGAAAAGTGAGTGCGTAATCCGCCGCCGTTCGTTTGCCCTGGCGCAGAGCCACAATCTGTTCTCCTGCATCGCCACATTCAGAGCTGGGTTGAAAAACCTCCTTGAAACGTTGCAGAAATACAGCAAAGGATGGGAATGTGGGCTGGTCCAAGTCCCAGACTGCCGTGGCCCAGTCCAGAGCCCTCCCAGAGAGGAGCGAACACACGAAGGCAATCTTACTCTCATCAGTAGGGTACAGATGTGGTTGTTGGCTAACAAATAACGAGCATTGTAGCAAGAAGCCCTTACTTTTAGCAGGTGTGCCGTCAAACTTCTCCGGGAAAGCCAGTCGCGGGCTAGCGGTGGCTACGGGTGGTCCTGGCGGGAGCGTTGGAGCAGGGGTAGCGATGGGAGGAGGAGGAGCGTGAAAGCTACGCAGCATTTGCGTCAGCTGCTGAGTTACCTGGGTCAGCTGCTCCAACTGGGTCTGGTGGACAGACAGAACCGAGGCCTGGGCAGTTAGCTCCGACGTGATGTGTTGCATTGTCGCTGGATCCGTGGGTGGCGAAGTTTTCTGAGACGCAGCCAGAGACTCATCCGGAGACGTTGGATCCATTTGCGACAATTTTATTGAAACACAACTGGTAAACAGGCAGGGGTCAATAACAGCAGACTGGTATAACGTAGGCAAACCGATCAGAGTAGTCAATGTCCGTGCAATAGATCGGGGCAGGCGGCAGTCCAAAGGGTTAATCCGTAAAGCGAGCGTGGGGTCGAGAAAAGGCAGGCGGCAAGAGTTCATACAACGATATCCAGTCCGGTTGGCAACGAGAAAACAGTCCGTGAAGAGAACGCTCAGGATTGCTAGCATGGCTTGACAAAACTTCGCAAATAACACGCCAAACCGGCGCGCTATAAAATGGCGGAAAACAGGAAGTGACCCGGAAGACCCGGAACCGGAAGTCAGGGTCCCAGGTACGGGGATGCTGGGTAGTGTAGTGTTAGAACTCCGGTGATGGTTCCCGCTGGCGGTGGTCGGAGGGAGCCACAGAGACCGCCTCTGTGACAGCAACTCTCAGATTGTAAGAAGATTCTCTAGTCTGATGAACCTCAATTCCAAGCATCATGTTTGAATACCAGTATGCTACACAATTGTTCTTCTTAAGTCAATGTGATAAATGAGAATGGTGTATAACGTTATGGATTATGTTACTAACTAAAATGTTTGTCGGGTAATTTGGAATCAGTAATGCAAGCAATGCCCATCTCTGCTAATGGCTTGGGTTACAAAGTTTCTTCCCCATCACTGCTGTTGTACACGTGCAGTATGAGTTTATGCAGCAGAATCAGGCAGGCAGGGTTACTGGACATCCAAGAGGCTGAAAGGGGTTTTGTGTGGGCCAGCTGTCAGTTGTCCGGCCCCAGTTTGACATAAGAGATCTCGCGGGTGTCTGAGTCTCTGGATCAGGCTAGTCTTTTATTAGCGCATGGCTCCTCAGCGCCCTGGTGAAAATGTCAGCATCAACAGCAGTGATGTTCTTCTCCGTTGAGATCTCCTGAGCCCTCAGCTGCTCTCGACGCATCTCGTATCCAGACCCGCACACCCATATTTCGCTTATCTCTGGGCTTAAGAGCTCTGTGTCTGGCTGGACAAAACAGTCGCAGATAACTGTGGAAACTGCAGGGAGGAGACAGCCGCTCCGGAGACTCCAGTGAGTGAGTGACTGCAGCAGAAAGCAAGAGTAAAAACTGAAGGTTTCACTGGATAGACAGTAATCAATCATGAATGTGATGGACTGATTCTGTCTGGTGTGTTGGGAGTCAATGGAAGTTTTTCAACCAACACAAACCGTCAGTGAACACATAAAAACCCCATTTACCCCTTATCCGGAAGCATGAAATCTCTTTTTAATGGGCAGTACGTGCTTGCAAACATCCAGAAGTGTTCTTAATTGTCCTGAATATGCTCTTGTGGTGTACTTCAAATCTTAAAAGTATATTTTTAAAAAACTGTCCTTTCAGATAATGTGATATTAATGAGATATAAGGCCACTTAAAGAGAGAATGACTCTAATGGCTGTTTTTTTTTTTGTTTGTTTGCTTTTTTGTTTTTTTAAACACACTTTTACACAATTATTTATTTTTTGAGACGCGTTGGCTTTGGCTAATTTTCTGTGAAGAACATATAAGAACAAATTTTCAGTGACCACTCACTGAACACCCACCATGTATGTTAGGATAGTACAATATTTGTCAGAGATACAACTATTTGAAAGCTTAGGTTGCAAAAATAAATAAATAAATAAATAAATACATACGTACATATATTGACAACATCGCCTTTAAAGTTGTCCAGATGAAGTTCTTAGCAATACATATTACTAATCAAACATTAAGTTCTGAAATATTTACGGTAGGAAATTTACAAAATATCTTCATGGAACATGATATTTCCTTTACATCCTAAAGATTTTTGGCATAAAAGAAAAATCAATAATTTTGACCCATACAATTGTTGGCTATTGCTACAAATATACCCATGCTACATAAGACTTAAGGTTTTGTGGTCCATATATGCTGTTTATATTGTTTGCAGTTATGAAAGTAAACATCTGTTGAGTATTTAACATAAAAGTGTTTGATAAAATACAAACCCAAAACTGTAGCAAGTCCACCAGACCCACAAACATTGGCTGAATAACAAAAATATTAACACCACACAAAGGTTAAGGACCAATTCTCACTAGTAGATTACTAGAATGCATATTACTAGCACACTGTCTGTTTAAGTATATTTATAAAGCACATATTAATATTTTATTTTCCATGACCATATTTCAGATAGCTTAATCCTACTCAACCTAAACTTAACAACTACCTTACTACCTATTAATAAGCAATAAATTCTGAGTTTATTGAGACAAAAGTAGTAGTTAATAGTTAGTTAATAGTAAGAATTGAACCTAAAAATAAAGTGTGACCAAACAGTTTAAAATATTATTTTAATAATATTTTGTCATTGTGTAATCACAAATACATTTAAATACCCATTTCAGTAGAAATTACAAGCATATTTTAGTTTACCCTAAATGCTTGACAGTTAATTTAGCAGTTCTATAACCAGACTTTCAAAGACAATAGAATCATTTATGAAATGGCATATAAAGATGGAATTAAGTCCTGTTTAAGAAGTTCAGAAAACACTCTAATGTTCAACTAACTGCAAATGATATAAATTAAACTATAATACACTTTCATTTAATTGCAATTAAGAGTCTTAAAACAGTACTTTACATTTTTCCCCTTAGCTTTTTGTTTTGCAAATAAAAAGATTATCAAGACACCTCTAAATGAATAATTGAATGACTGAACGCATGCATAAAGAAATAGCATTTATTTGCTCTATGTACCTGCAGCCTAAAACACAAGCTCTGTTTAAAAACCTAGCGAAAGCACATACACCTTGACACTTAATTAACTCTGATGTTATTTTTTTTTATGCATTGTAGGATCTGTGCTGAATTTGGTCAAAACTAAATATCTCAAAAGGAGGAATTAGGTTACCAGCCAGCTATAAAGCCATACAATGCTTTCTAGCCATTTCAAGCTCTTATGCCTCCATTAACTCACACTCAACATACACACAAAGCCACGGTTTAGGCAGCATAGACAACCTGTCAAACCACCACAGCCTCGGCTGACCTCTAAGATAAGGACAGCCAACATTACGTTCTTAACCCTCAGGCACATATATCCTGTTTCCTGGGTAAGAGATTGAGACAGATCAGCATGATCAATACAGGCGGAGGTAAATGAATAACGCAATTATGCAAGACAACGGTTTGACTGCCTCTGTCAAAAATGATGAATTGCACGGTGTGCAAAAAAATGATAGTAGCTGCAATAGATTAGCACTTTGAATCTGTCTCATCCTCATGCTCTCACTCTTACGGGTGAAATAGATCAGGTTCATTAATTCATCATTTGCCAATTGAATTACAGAGACGATTTCAAGAAACTAATGTATAAGAGGAAAGCAGAGGTTACGTGACCTTGTAAGCATTACTATAATTGTATTCCATCAGCAGAGATGGAGGGATTGTTATAGACGAGTGCATGGAGGGCAAAGGTCCTTGATCTGAGGCATTCATGTCAAGAGGTCATATTGACATGACACAACCATGAGATTAAACATTGCATGTACATGGACAGCAATATTGATTCCAGTCATTCTCCATACAGTCATGTAGTCTATTGACTTCAGATGAAATCAAGAGCTGTTCATCCAAAACGATCCACTGCAATACAATTGGGATTTTGAAACTGTGAGAAGCAATGTGTTAATGTGCATGTAATCATGAAGACTTCAGAAAACCTCTTACATTTAATGCTTGCTTTTACTGTTTTTGTGTGTTTACTTTTGACAAACCATTATGTATTTTTTATTTTTTTTTTTCTATTTGATGACCATTCAAGTGGAATCACAGCTAGAGCAATCTCATCCTTATACTGTCAAGAGTATACGTGAAAAACTGCAAAATTTAAATATGCATTATGACTTCTGGTATGTCTGTATTAAGGGTGGACTTTATTACTATAATCGTAAAAATGTAGATGCAATTTTATGTGATAACTGTAATTATTTATTTATTTAACAGGGACAGTGCATGGCCCTCAGCCATACCAGAATTAGCTACAAGCTAAATTTCATCTGTAGTCCCTGGGCAGGAAAAAAATAAAAATAACATACAGTTAATCCAACAAACACATATAGATAAACCATACAAACATCATCACACAGTAGACTTTCAGACACAAAGTTTCACACTCTTAAAAACACAAAACACAACAGCGGAAAGAATAAAATACTATATTAATAGATGCAACAATGCAATGTTAGAATATAACAATAAAGAATTGTTTAAGTTTATGATTGATGAGTACATGATTGAGTAGATTTAAGCCATGATTTTATCTTATATTTAAAACCAGTAAATGTACTGATGTCTCTGATCTCGTTTGGTATGGAGTTCCAGTAATTGGAGGCTCTGATAGAGAAGGCTGATCTGCCAAACTCAGTGCGTCTGTGCTGTACGGCACAGTAACCTCTACTGGTCACCCTGGTTGTTCTCCTACTGCCGGAGAGTAAAGATATGAACTCCTCCAAAGGGGGTGCATCCAGATTATTAATTATTCTGTACACTAAGCAAACATTGGCGTAGTGCATACAATTTTGAAAAGTCATGAGTTTATGCATGAATGTTTTGAATGATGTTGCAGTGGTGATAACCTGATGGCTTTTTATCTAATACTTTGAGAGTTTGTTTATATAGCGCTTGTAGTGGAGCAAGTATTGTTTTTCCGGTTTGTGACCAACTTGTGATGCAGTATGCAAAATGCGAAAAAATCATTGAGTGCATGTACAATTTAGCAGCATCTAGAGGTAACTGATTACGTATGTGTCTAAAATTTCTTAAATTAAATTTAACAATATTGCAAACCTGCTTTATATGTTTCTTAAAAGACAACTGTGAATCAAGAGTAACTCCCAGAGATTTAAAGTGTGACACAATCTGGATTTTTTTCCCCATTTACAATGACATCTGGTTGATTCCCATTTTTCCTTATACAAAAATACATACACGCAGTTTTACTGATGTTAAGTGTCAGGCAAGACTCAGAAAGCCAGGTGGCAATCTTTGCCAATGCTGCTGTTAATTTGGTTGCCACTTCATATCTATCTTGTCCATGTGCCAGAATGACTGTGTCATCTGCATACATTTGGATGTCAATTTCAGGACATGCTAGCGGTAAGTCGTTAACATACATACTAAATAACAAAGGGCCTAAAACTGAGCCTTGTGGGACGCCAACAGAACAGTTACTAAATGATGACATCTTGTTCCCAACTCTGGTACATTGTCTTCTCATAGTGAGATAGGACTCCATTTCATAGCATCGTCAGAAAAATTTAAATTCGACAACTTAGATTGAAGAACATTGTGATTTACTGTATCGAAAGCCTTTTTCAGATCCAAAAAAACAGCTCCTACAGCATCCCCACTGTCAAGTTTTGATTTGATTTTTTCAACAAAATAGCAGGTAGCCATTTCGGTTGAATATTTTTTCCTAAAACCAAATTGCATTGGATGGAGTGTTTGTCCAAAATTTAAAAAGTCGGTTAATTGCTCAGTTACCACTTTTTCTGCAATCTTTGATACCACCGGCAAAATGCTGATGGGCCTATAGTTGGCTACATCAGTTGGTTCCCCTGCCTTGAAAATGGGAACTACAACTGCATTCTTCCATGTGGTTGGAAAAATTGATTGCTTTATTTATAAATTAACCAGGTGTGTAATGGGGGTACTGAGGGAGTGAAAATTGTTCTTTAAAAATGTTGAATCCTACTTGAAAATATCTTTTGCCTTTGAGGACTTTAAGGTGCTTAGTATCTTACAAATTTTATTTTCAGGAACTTCAGTTATCTTAAAAATGGTCTTGTTATAATCTGGTTTTGCTATATTTTTAACTCTTACACCAAAAGTGTCAGATAAATTCTGAACTGATGCGGTAAAATAAGTATTAAATGCAGAAGCTATTTCACTAGGATCATTGGTTAAAATTCCATTCATTTTTAGCTCATGTTCATTTCCCTGATTTTTCTTGTTGTCTTTCTTTATTAGTTTATTTATATTGCTCCATATCAATCTACTATTTCCTTTTCCCTCTTTAATAATGTCCATAAAAAACTTTGCTTTTGCTTTCCTTAGTTCACTGACTACTTTATTACGGAGGTTTGTAAAAATTTGTCTGTCAATAAACAATTTAGACTTCAGTGCTACTTTCAAGGCAAAGTCACGTTTTTTCATCAGGTCCCACAAATGGTCATTAAACCATGGTAGGTTACCCTTACGCCGTCCATTTTTAAAGGTTTTTGTATATTTTTCTTTAATTCTATTTAGTGTACCAATGAAGGACTCACAGGAGGCATCTATATCTTCTGTGAGTAAAACATCTCTCCAATCAGTTTGACTTAATTCTTCCTTAAATGCATTCATGTCATGTTTCCTTATTCCATAGGAATTTTTAATTATCTCTTGTTGGTAAATAATCCATTTTTTTTTTTTTTTTTTTTTTTTTTTGTTAATTTCCTTGCAATAAGAGTCATATTATGATCCGACAAACCAGTGAGAAGAATATAAGATTTTATAATTCTTTCAGGCTTGTTACTAAAAATGAGATCAATTTGTGTTTTTGAGACGTTTGTTGTTCGTGTGGGGCCATCTATTAATTGAGTCATTTCAAACTTATCTGTAAGAGCTTTTAGCTTTTTTCTAGTTACCTTTTCAGCCCAATCTAAATTAAAATCACCTAGAACTATACATTCTTTCTTTGTATCCAATAATTTAAGCAGGTTCTTGAAATGTTCATAAAACATGACATCACATGATGGTGGTCTATACACGCCAATCACATTAAATGACATCTGCTGAGAGAGGGTAATGGTAATGGCAACACATTGAAGTTCATTTACACATGCTAGATCAATTTGTTTGCATCTAATATTATCTCGCACATACATAAGTAGCCCGCCGCCTCTTCCTTTATTTCTGTCCTTTCTGAAAACCTTGTAGCCAGGCATTGTGAACGAGGCTACAGGTGACGATTTAGACAGCCATGTTTCAGACAGACAGAGGAAGTCCAAGTTTGAGTCAGTAAAAAGTTTTTCTAGTTGTTCCGTTTTTGCTCTTACGCTACGAATGTTAAGGTGACCTCCGAGGAGGCCCCTCGGCTTTGCGCGTGGATCCCAAAGGATTTTGGAATGCTGAACAGTTTGGAATAAGCCGATGTTGAAGTGTTTTTTTACTGCCGGGTTTTCATATGAGTGTCTCTGTTGGTCGGCATTACCTGGAGTCACGAGCGTCCTCTCCGGGGGCAGATCCTCCACTAATTATCATTTGGTTCCAAATCTCATTTATTTATTTATTTATTTAATTGTCTGTATGTCTGTCTGTTGATCAATCACTTTAATTGATTTAATTTGCTTATATAAAAATAAAAAAGGATAATCTGGTAAATTAAATATTTAGTAGTAAAAGGTACTATATCTCATTTATTTATTTTATTTAATTGTCTGTATGTCTGTCTGTCTATCAATCGATAGATAGATTGACAGACAGATAGATGTGATAAAAGTGAGTACACCCCTAAGTGAAAATGTCTAAATTGGGCCCAAAGTGTAAATATTTTGTGTGGCCACCATTATTTTCCAGCAATGCCTTAACCCTCTTGAGCATGGAGTTCAACAGAGCTTCACGGTTTGCCACCAGAGTTCTCTTTCACTCCGGTGGTGGATGTTAGACCTTGCGCTCCTCCACCTTCCATTTGAGGATGCCACTAGATTCGGAGATGCTCAATGGGGTTTAGGTCTGGCTACATGCTTGGGCACTCCATCACCTTTACCCTCAGCTTCTTTAGCAAGGCAGTGGTCATCTTGGAGGTGTGTTTGGGGTTGTTATCATGTTGGAGTACTGCCCTGCAGCCCAGTGTCCATAGGAAGGGGATCATACTCTGCTTCAGTATGTCACAGTACATGTTGGCATTCATGGTTCCCTCAGTGAACTGTAGCTTCCCAGTGCCGGCAGCACTCCCAGACCATGACACTCCCACCACCATGCTTGACTGTAGGCAAGACACATTTTTTTCTTTCTACTCTTCACCTGGTTGCCGCCTCACACGCTTGACACCATCTGAACCAAATAAGTTTATCTTGATCTCATTAGACCACAGGCCATGGTCTGTTTGTCTTCAGCAAACTGTTTGTGGGCTTTCTTGTGCATCATCTTTAGAAGAGACTTCCTTTTGGAATGATAGCCATGCAGACCAATTTGATGCAGTGTGCGGTGTATGTTCTGAGCACTGACAGGCTGAACCCCACCCCTTCAACCTCTGCAGCAATGCTGGCAGCACACATACGTCTATTTCTCAAACACAACATCTGGATATGATGCTGAGCACGTGCACTCAACTTCTTTGGTCGACCATGGCGAGGCCTCTTCTGAGTGAAACCTGTCCTGTTAAACCACTGTATGGTCTTGGCCACTGTGCTGCAGCTCAGTTTCAGGGCCTTGGCAATCTTCTTTTAGCCCACGCCATCTTTATGTAGAGCAACAATTATTTCTTTTTTAGATCCTCAGAGAGTTCTTTGCCATGAGGTGCCATGTTGAACTTCCAGTGACCGGTATGAGAGAGTGAGAGTGATAACACCAAATTTAACACACCTGCTGCCCATTCACACCTGAGACCTTGTAACACTAACAGGTCAAATGACACCGGGATAAGAAAATGGCTAACTGGGCCCAATTTGGACTTTTTCACTTAGGGGTATACTCATTTTGTGGACAGTGGTTTAGACATTAATGGCTGTGTGTTGAGTTATTTTGAGGGGACAGCAAATTTACAGAGTTATATAAGCTGTACACT
>NC_133365.1:8115265-8242155 GCF_049309525.1 Garra rufa | reverse complement strand
AGTAAAAGAGACAATTTATTTATAGTCAAGAAAGTAGAAACATTAAAATGTACTTTAGTACTGTAATGAAAGTATGTGTAATTAGTTACTGTCTACATCTGAAGTAGACTATTGAAATAAAGTTTAACCAAACAAGGATTATTGAAGTATGTTTTATAAGGTCATAATATTTCAGTCTTTCTGCTTTCAAACTGAATGTTTATTTAAATGCTAATCACTATTTCTGATTATTATTATTATTATTATTATTATTATTATTATTATTATTATTATTATTTGTTTCTGTGTATAGATAGCAAGTGCCCAAAGCTTTCAATTTATTGATGTTTCTTTGTTTTTTCTTTCTTTTGAGATATATATTATATATATATATTATATATATATATATATATATATATATATATATATATATATATATTTTTTATTTTTTTTTTAGTTTAAAACCGAAAATTGACAGGCCTGTATTGCAGATCTATGGATGTTTTGCCCTCCAGGTCTCCACGCCGGTCAAGTTACTGAAAACTATAAATACTTTTGAAGCAAAAAATAATAATAACTTCTGTCATTATTTGCATACCCTCAAGATAATCCCAATCTGTATGAAGATATTTTGAAAAATGTGGGTAAACAAACAGTTTCTGGTCCCCATGGAAAACAGGATTGGAACAACTTGAGGATGAGTAAATGACAGCATTTTTTTAGCACTAAATAGCTCAGAAAAAAAAATTCTCATAATTAGACCCCAGTTACTTTTTATGGATTATGTTATTATTTTAAATGGTCTTTTTTCTTTATTTTAACATTACATCAACTACTGATGAAACAATGTTTTATTGTAATTATCACTCAGCGAGTTGTTTAACATTTATTTATTTATTCATTTGAGCCAGACCTCTTTCACCTAATATACAGTCAAACCAAATTTATTCAGACACCTTCAACATCTCTTACATTGTAACAGTTTGTCCGCTATAGTTTAGAAAAGGCTAATAAAATATGACAATAACTCAGAGTTAAATTGTGTCACAATAAATTAATCTTGATAATGTCAGATAATTTTGATAGAAAGGTATGTAATGAATTAGATTGAATAGCTGTCAGCTGTAAAATTTAAGTACACAATTAGATAATACCAATTTAGGTCAACCAATTACCAAGCAATGCTTAATTTTGTTCAGTCTGTAGGGTAAAAAGGTCGCATTAGCAATTAAAGAAAACACAAGCAAAACATGGTCAGGCCAGAGGGCCCTATTTTGACAATCTAAGCTCATGGTCTAAAGCACACGGTGCAGGTGTGCGGCACGGTAAGCAGAGTATGTGCGATGTGCATCTGCCAATAGGCTCATATTACTAACACACTCTTTAAATAACAAAAATAAATAGACCACACTGTAAAAACAATTTGTTGAATCAACTTTAAATAATTTGTTACCTGGCAGCCTTATAATTTTTAAGTTCAGTCAACTGTTGTACTAAGTGACAACTTAGATATATGAATTGATTCAACTTAAAATTTTAAGGCAGCAGGGTAAGAAATTATTTTAAGTTTACTCAACATTTTTTTTTTTTTGGTTTGTTTTTTACAGTGCAGGTTTTAGTTAGTCATTGGTGCAGTCTATTTCAGTTGCCTTAAAAATAGCAACACGGTAACAATGCGCCTGAACACACCTTGTTTTCAGACCAGCGCACAAATGGGCGCAAATGCATTTACTATTTAAACAACGTTGTGTAGGACGTGAAAATAATAACTGCGTTGGGCTGAAACTAGCAAAAATGAATTGCATCCGGCCTGGCGCCACATTGAGCCAGGTGTATGCTAGGGCCCATAGTGTGTGAATTTTTGATCTCAAATTTTTATAAATGTTACTGGTTGTCCACTGTATGAAGAATTTGTGGGTGTAATATGTCAGAGTTTACTTGATTTTGCTGTCCTCACTTACGTAAATTAGCTATAGTGTCCTGCACCCACTACTAGTCAATAATTTTTGGTTTGACTGCGTTTAATTGAAGCCCTCCTGAGCTTTTAAGGTAAGAAGATAATAATTTTATAACACATTTACATGATCAAGGTTCTCTGATGTTGATACTGGTAACATAATGCGTAAACTAATAAAATACTGAGTCTTTTAGGTAAGTGTTTTGAGTGTTGTTGTTTAATAGGATTAATTTTAATTTGACTATTTATTCTGATTTAATTAAGCATTAGCTTTTCATCAAATTAATGAACCCTAGTTTGGGAAACCTTGACGGAATGTAATGTTTAATGCACTTCATGTTCTTGAGAACAACAAATGGACTGTATAAAGTGTCTTGCGAAAGTATTCATGTTGTTGCCTTATGCTAAACTGCTTTAAATAACATTTTTACTTTTCACACCAATGTAGAATCCATACACCATGATGGCAAAAAAAAAAAAAAAAAAAAAAAGTTTTATAAAAAGGATTCATATTGCTTGTAGATGTTACCACACTTTGACTTAAGTTAACCTATGGCTATAATTCAATCCAAAATGGGTATGATTTGGAAAGGCACACATGTCCTAAAGGTCTAACAGCTGAAAGTCATATCAGAGCAAAAATCAATCCTTGTGGTAAAACAACAACAACGAAACTGCCTTTAGAGCTCAGAAACAGGATTGCGTCAAGCCACACATCTAGGAAAAAGTTCAGAAAAAAATTCTGCTGCAATGAAGGTTCAAAGAAGCATGTAGTGTCTGTTACCCTTAATGGAAGAAGTTTGAAACAACCAGGACTATTCCTAGAGCTAGCCTCCTGGCCAAACTGAGCAATTGATGGAGAAGGGCTTTGTGGTTAGAATGATGACCAATTACCTGATGGTCACTCTAGCTGAGCTCCATTAACCTATTGTGGAGATAGGAGAAGAAACACTCTTCACTGATCTAGGCTTTATAGCGGTGTGGCAAGATTCAACCCTCTCCTCGAGGAAGACACATGAAAACCCACTTAGAATTTGCAACAAAGCAACTCTCAGATTGTAAGAAGATTCTCTAGTCTGATGAACCTCAATTCCAAGCATCATGTTTGAATACCAGTATGCTACACAATTGTTCTTCTTAAGTCAATGTGATAAATGAGAATGGTGTATAACGTTATGGATTATGTTACTAACTAAAATGTTTGTCGGGTAATTTGGAATCAGTAATGCAAGCAATGCCCATCTCTGCTAATGGCTTGGGTTACAAAGTTTCTTCCCCATCACTGCTGTTGTACACGTGCAGTATGAGTTTATGCAGCAGAATCAGGCAGGCAGGGTTACTGGACATCCAAGAGGCTGAAAGGGGTTTTGTGTGGGCCAGCTGTCAGTTGTCCGGCCCCAGTTTGACATAAGAGATCTCGCGGGTGTCTGAGTCTCTGGATCAGGCTAGTCTTTTATTAGCGCATGGCTCCTCAGCGCCCTGGTGAAAATGTCAGCATCAACAGCAGTGATGTTCTTCTCCGTTGAGATCTCCTGAGCCCTCAGCTGCTCTCGACGCATCTCGTATCCAGACCCGCACACCCATATTTCGCTTATCTCTGGGCTTAAGAGCTCTGTGTCTGGCTGGACAAAACAGTCGCAGATAACTGTGGAAACTGCAGGGAGGAGACAGCCGCTCCGGAGACTCCAGTGAGTGAGTGACTGCAGCAGAAAGCAAGAGTAAAAACTGAAGGTTTCACTGGATAGACAGTAATCAATCATGAATGTGATGGACTGATTCTGTCTGGTGTGTTGGGAGTCAATGGAAGTTTTTCAACCAACACAAACCGTCAGTGAACACATAAAAACCCCATTTACCCCTTATCCGGAAGCATGAAATCTCTTTTTAATGGGCAGTACGTGCTTGCAAACATCCAGAAGTGTTCTTAATTGTCCTGAATATGCTCTTGTGGTGTACTTCAAATCTTAAAAGTATATTTTTAAAAAACTGTCCTTTCAGATAATGTGATATTAATGAGATATAAGGCCACTTAAAGAGAGAATGACTCTAATGGCTGTTTTTTTTTTTTTGTTTGTTGCTTTTTTGTTTTTTTAAACACACTTTTACACAATTATTTATTTTTTGAGACGCGTTGGCTTTGGCTAATTTTCTGTGAAGAACATATAAGAACAAATTTTCAGTGACCACTCACTGAACACCCACCATGTATGTTAGGATAGTACAATATTTGTCAGAGATACAACTATTTGAAAGCTTAGGTTGCAAAAATAAATAAATAAATAAATAAATACATACGTACATATATTGACAACATCGCCTTTAAAGTTGTCCAGATGAAGTTCTTAGCAATACATATTACTAATCAAACATTAAGTTCTGAAATATTTACGGTAGGAAATTTACAAAATATCTTCATGGAACATGATATTTCCTTTACATCCTAAAGATTTTTGGCATAAAAGAAAAATCAATAATTTTGACCCATACAATTGTTGGCTATTGCTACAAATATACCCATGCTACATAAGACTTAAGGTTTTGTGGTCCATATATGCTGTTTATATTGTTTGCAGTTATGAAAGTAAACATCTGTTGAGTATTTAACATAAAAGTGTTTGATAAAATACAAACCCAAAACTGTAGCAAGTCCACCAGACCCACAAACATTGGCTGAATAACAAAAATATTAACACCACACAAAGGTTAAGGACCAATTCTCACTAGTAGATTACTAGAATGCATATTACTAGCACACTGTCTGTTTAAGTATATTTATAAAGCACATATTAATATTTTATTTTCCATGACCATATTTCAGATAGCTTAATCCTACTCAACCTAAACTTAACAACTACCTTACTACCTATTAATAAGCAATAAATTCTGAGTTTATTGAGACAAAAGTAGTAGTTAATAGTTAGTTAATAGTAAGAATTGAACCTAAAAATAAAGTGTGACCAAACGGTTTAAAATATTATTTTAATAATACACTGTAAAAAATTTTAAGCCAGTTCAACAAAAAAAAACTTAGTACTAATTTCCTTTTGTTTTTTCTTGTTTACTCAACTTTTGAAAACATCAGCTACACTGACTGGAAATAATTTGTCAGTGAAACAAAAAATGTCTAGTTGAGTCAACTTAACATTAGTAGTTTTCTGGAGACCTGCACCTGCAGGACAACAAGTCTTTTTAAGTTGTGCCAACTGAACATTTCTTGTCTGCAGGACTGAAATGACATAAGTTGAGTGAACAAAAAAATACTAAAGGAAATTAGTACTAAGAAATAATATGTTATCAGAGCAAACACATATCGCTCAGTTTTTTAAGTTGTGCTAACTGAACATTTCTTGTCTGAATGGCCTGAAATGACAGAAGTTGAGCGAACAAAATAATACTTTTGGAAATTAATAATAAGAAATAAAATGTTATCAGAGTAAACACACATGGCAAAAACAAAACACACAAATTTTAGCAAAACATTTATTTTCTTGTAATACTTCACTGAAGTACAAATTTACAAAAAAAGTACAAAGGTATTAAGGAAACAAACAAAAAAAGACTGCATGTCCTAATCTCCAAATGCACAAGTCCACAGCATGCAGTCACATCTAGTCAAA
Organism: Garra rufa; assembly: GCF_049309525.1. Lineage (NCBI taxonomy): Eukaryota > Metazoa > Chordata > Actinopteri > Cypriniformes > Cyprinidae > Garra > Garra rufa. The sequence goes on along the minus strand of NC_133365.1, from coordinate 8,236,602 downwards.
CAACAATCTAATGCAAAAGGTACACACGAAAAGCACCTTTCTTCAAGCATCTTACAAGTCTTACAAATTAAAAAGCTTGTTCTTCAGGGACTGCACTCTGTTTGTGGACTTTTTTTCCCAGTCCTAAAAAGATATTCTGCACTGCCTCAAATGTGTATTTTAGCCCCTTTGGGTACTCAATATTCAGCACGTAAAGAAGTCCAAAGAGTACCATAATAGCAGTAGAAAAGTCCGGTAGATCATCCATGACCACAGTTTCCTCCAGGATGATGCCAAAGTTTCTCTTTGTTATCTCTTTGTTGCCTGTGAGACGTCGTCTTCCAACACTTCAAGGATGGCCAAATTCACTCCTCTTGTGTAGGTTTCCTCCAAATCAGTGTCCTAAGAATAATATAAATGTAATAAATTAATAAATATATCATAGTATAGAACTGTAAATAATTTTAAAAAAGGCCCAAAAAGATACTGGCAAAAAACTTGTTTTGTTTCCTTCTTTAAAACTCATTTGCATGTCAGCACTTTTATTCAATAAAACAACAACAATTTCCATAAAATAAATAAATTAGAAATTTAGCGAGATTTTAAACACCTACCAGACAAGTCTTGGTTATTTTGTCATACTCCTTGAGGTACAAGGGAAGTCCCTGTAGAGCAGTAGTTGCTCTGTGAATTATGATGTCTGTTGTCTGTAGGAAGGATATAAATAATTAGCCATGGATGAAATCTATTTTTTTTCTTTAACAATGTGTTTAAAAAAAATTAAAAATACAGAAACAGTTATTTCACCTAATAATGATTTCAAAAGTAATAACAACATTAGGATGGTGTTGTTTTAGAGATGCACTGATTTTTTGACCGATTTCAATTTCTGATTTTTAGGTAAAATGTGACCTGCCGATACAGATTTTTGCCGATTTTCTTTCTACAAACAAAAATACACTTTTATTCTATTTTTTACCATTTAACGGATTGTTGGGGTCATCGCTTCACCACTCTTCACCAAGTGCTCACACTGATACACGTACACAGGCATTTGAAAGCTCATATCTGCTCATGGACAAATCCTGATAGACACAGGTTTCAAACAGTTCCAAGTGTCCATGTGAAAGCACTTGGTGTAGAGCGGTGAAGCGATGATCACTGGAACCAATCACGGTCAGATCTGTTGAGCACAGCACGCAATGGCAAATCAGCAGTGTTTAAGAACCTGCATAACAGTGCTTAAATGTTAACATGAATGTTTTTAATATTTCCGTACCAACTGGTACAAAAGTGGTTGCATAAAATATCTTGAATTACATTTTTTATGGATGGTTTAGAAAGAATTTGTATTTCATTGAGACAATGGAAAATCTGCTTCGTAGCATTTCTAGTCTGCATACAAAGAAACAGAGACGCCAATTTCTTAAGAATTTGGTCAACATCAACTTCATCGGCTTCTGATTCTATTTCTGTATCTTATGTATCTTGTAAGCACTCTGAAGTTGAATCTGGACAGTTATCGGAATCTGCGCAACTGACAGTTACAACTGATGACTTATAATCACTTGCAGTCTGTGTTTTGTGATGTTTGGACTGTGAAATATAACATAGACATTGGTCGAAAATTACAGTGCAGAAACAGGCATTGTACAGTCTCATTTCTTTTCAGGTGTGTACCCAAATGCAGCATGAAAACTTTTTGAGAACAAACGTTGTGATAATCACACATGTCACAGTTAAATGTGGCTTGCTCTGTCCTTTTATCAGAATTTGTGTGGACTCTATATAGAGGACTTTTTAGTGCACCTGGTGTTTTGAAAGTGCAGACACACTCAGGGAACAGACATACCAATGGTACACGTCGACTTGGGTACCAGTGCTTGAGCCTGTAGTGTCTTAACAGCAAATTTTGACTGGCAGATGCGTATTTATAGTACCTGCACTGCATCAATGTAGATCTGTAAAAAAAAAAAAAAATACACAAACATTAATCACATGAAAAAGGAAACAAACAATTATATTGTTATTGTTGTATGACATTACAGCACATCTCTGAAACTACCTTACACTATAAATATAATAACCTCAGAATATCCCATAAGCTAATTTGCAACAATCAGTGCAATCAATCTGAATTACTAGTTGCCTTGAGATATAAATCTTAGTATTTGTTGTAATTCATTTCAAAATCTATAATTGCATAACTACATGTTTTGTGCTGGTACCTTGGCTGGTCATGGATAAATATGATATTAAAACTGCCAGTAAATGATCTTACTCTCAATAAGTGTTTATATAAGCAGTTGGAATATTCGCGCTGCCACTTTAAGAGCCACACAGATATGATTTACGGTAACGCGCATATTCATTCACTCTTCACGTTCATTTATCACATAACAAAACAGAGATTATGTGAATAATCACTAAGCGCCGCATCTGCACACATTTCTGCACGTATTTGAACATTTAAGTGAACCTTGAAATAATAGATGACTTTACATGTCTGTGTTCTGTTCTGTCTTGAGGCTAAATGCATGCACAGAACAGTACAAGTTCTCCATTGCGCTTTTAAAAACATGAATGAATATAATTCACTTAAATCAAGCACATCCGATGCTACAAAAGTTGCGTTATGGATTTCCACGTGAAATAGAGCGTTGCGGAGGAATGAATGCCGAGTGGTGGATAGAGGGATATTACGCAATAATCGCTTTATTTTAATTATTGTTTTTTTTTTCATAATCGTTGGAGGCCAAAATCAAAATTGAATTCGACTAGTGAGTGACATTTTACATATTGTCGGCTCACACATCATTAAAAAATATTAGAGTATATTCGTATAAGTAATTATATCATATTAACAGACAAGAAGCATTTGCTAACGATCACAAACAACGTTAACGTTACACTTATAAACAGTTTGCATATAAAAATCAGTCACAGAAATAAATCCATAAGATAAATTGTTTAACCTTGACAGATCAGGGTTAAGTTCACAGTTCAATTTAAACGTCCATGGACGTTAGGCCTACTAACTTACAAAGTTAGCAATGTTTTTTCAACAAATTTAGATAAAGTGTCTTAAACAAAGAACAACGATCTTTAAATACTTACTATTAAGAATGCTCTTCCACGTCTTTCCTCTTCCCCACCGAAGTTCATTGCTTCCAGAAGTTTCTCCCGCTCTGAGACGTTGACGTTACGTAAGCGCAACCATCGCGTAACGAGGGCGTGGTTTAGCTCAGGAGAGAACGATGCTACATCGTCCTTCGAGAAACATATTTTTGAGTTTGTGGTTCATTTAAAAAAACTGGAATATCAAAGTATGCTCCATATCTTTTTGTAAAGGGTACTGAGTAAACACGAGATGAAAATGTACATAACATATTTTTGCAAATGTGCACCAAATAAAGTTAAATGGCAAATTAAAAGTTTCAAATGAAGTTACTATAAATATTGTAGTGTTTTTGTTGTTTTTAATAACAATGTGAAGAATAACAATAGTTATTATTGTATTAATAATAATAATAATAGCTTTTTCACTCAGGATTTACTTTTTAATACAAACTATGAAAGGTTCTATACTGCCATTGATTATTCTTTTTAGAACATTTAACATGTTTGAAACCTTTTCAATCAACAAAAGGTTGTTATTACTATGTTCATTGCATAAAAAAATCAGAGATTGACTTAACACAAAAAAACAAGTTGGCAGAAGCTTTTTTGGATGAACTAGCAAAGTGTTGCTCACAAAACTCACCTTTTTAACTTAATGAATAAAATCTTTGTTTAAGTTGATTGAATGTGTTAAATGTTGTTGTACAGAATTTTTTACAGATTTTTGCTGAACCAACAAAAAAAAACAAGCAATTTCAACATTTGTCAAGTTGGATTTTTTACAGTGTTTGTCATTGTGTAATCACAAATACATTTAAATACCCATTTCAGTAGAAATTACAAGCATATTTTAGTTTACCCTAAATGCTTGACAGTTAATTTAGCAGTTCTATAACCAGACTTTCAAAGACAATAGAATCATTTATGAAATGGCATATAAAGATGGAATTAAGTCCTGTTTAAGAAGTTCAGAAAACACTCTAATGTTCAACTAACTGCAAATGATATAAATTAAACTATAATACACTTTCATTTAATTGCAATTAAGAGTCTTAAAACAGTACTTTACATTTTTCCCCTTAGCTTTTTGTTTTGCAAATAAAAAGATTATCAAGACACCTCTAAATGAATAATTGAATGACTGAACGCATGCATAAAGAAATAGCATTTATTTGCTCTATGTACCTGCAGCCTAAAACACAAGCTCTGTTTAAAAACCTAGCGAAAGCACATACACCTTGACACTTAATTAACTCTGATGTTATTTTTTTTTTATGCATTGTAGGATCTGTGCTGAATTTGGTCAAAACTAAATATCTCAAAAGGAGGAATTAGGTTACCAGCCAGCTATAAAGCCATACAATGCTTTCTAGCCATTTCAAGCTCTTATGCCTCCATTAACTCACACTCAACATACACACAAAGCCACGGTTTAGGCAGCATAGACAACCTGTCAAACCACCACAGCCTCGGCTGACCTCTAAGATAAGGACAGCCAACATTACGTTCTTAACCCTCAGGCACATATATCCTGTTTCCTGGGTAAGAGATTGAGACAGATCAGCATGATCAATACAGGCGGAGGTAAATGAATAACGCAATTATGCAAGACAACGGTTTGACTGCCTCTGTCAAAAATGATGAATTGCACGGTGTGCAAAAAAATGATAGTAGCTGCAATAGATTAGCACTTTGAATCTGTCTCATCCTCATGCTCTCACTCTTACGGGTGAAATAGATCAGGTTCATTAATTCATCATTTGCCAATTGAATTACAGAGACGATTTCAAGAAACTAATGTATAAGAGGAAAGCAGAGGTTACGTGACCTTGTAAGCATTACTATAATTGTATTCCATCAGCAGAGATGGAGGGATTGTTATAGACGAGTGCATGGAGGGCAAAGGTCCTTGATCTGAGGCATTCATGTCAAGAGGTCATATTGACATGACACAACCATGAGATTAAACATTGCATGTACATGGACAGCAATATTGATTCCAGTCATTCTCCATACAGTCATGTAGTCTATTGACTTCAGATGAAATCAAGAGCTGTTCATCCAAAACGATCCACTGCAATACAATTGGGATTTTGAAACTGTGAGAAGCAATGTGTTAATGTGCATGTAATCATGAAGACTTCAGAAAACCTCTTACATTTAATGCTTGCTTTTACTGTTTTTGTGTGTTTACTTTTGACAAACCATTATGTATTTTTTATTTTTTTTTTTCTATTTGATGACCATTCAAGTGGAATCACAGCTAGAGCAATCTCATCCTTATACTGTCAAGAGTATACGTGAAAAACTGCAAAATTTAAATATGCATTATGACTTCTGGTATGTCTGTATTAAGGGTGGACTTTATTACTATAATCGTAAAAATGTAGATGCAATTTTATGTGATAACTGTAATTATTTATTTATTTAACAGGGACAGTGCATGGCCCTCAGCCATACCAGAATTAGCTACAAGCTAAATTTCATCTGTAGTCCCTGGGCAGGAAAAAAATAAAAATAACATACAGTTAATCCAACAAACACATATAGATAAACCATACAAACATCATCACACAGTAGACTTTCAGACACAAAGTTTCACACTCTTAAAAACACAAAACACAACAGCGGAAAGAATAAAATACTATATTAATAGATGCAACAATGCAATGTTAGAATATAACAATAAAGAATTGTTTAAGTTTATGATTGATGAGTACATGATTGAGTAGATTTAAGCCATGATTTTATCTTATATTTAAAACCAGTAAATGTACTGATGTCTCTGATCTCGTTTGGTATGGAGTTCCAGTAATTGGAGGCTCTGATAGAGAAGGCTGATCTGCCAAACTCAGTGCGTCTGTGCTGTACGGCACAGTAACCTCTACTGGTCACCCTGGTTGTTCTCCTACTGCCGGAGAGTAAAGATATGAACTCCTCCAAAGGGGGTGCATCCAGATTATTAATTATTCTGTACACTAAGCAAACATTGGCGTAGTGCATACAATTTTGAAAAGTCATGAGTTTATGCTTTTGAATGATGTTGCAGTGGTGATAACCTGATGGCTTTTTATCTAATACTTTGAGAGTTTGTTTATATAGCGCTTGTAGTGGAGCAAGTATTGTTTTTCCGGTTTGTGACCAACTTGTGATGCAGTATGCAAAATGCGAAAAAATCATTGAGTGCATGTACAATTTAGCAGCATCTAGAGGTAACTGATTACGTATGTGTCTAAAATTGCTTAAATTAAATTTAACAATATTGCAAACCTGCTTTATATGTTTCTTAAAAGACAACTGTGAATCAAGAGTAACTCCCAGAGATTTAAAGTGTGACACAATCTGGATTTTTTTCCCCATTTACAATGACATCTGGTTGATTCCCATTTTTCCTTATACAAAAATACATACACGCAGTTTTACTGATGTTAAGTGTCAGGCAAGACTCAGAAAGCCAGGTGGCAATCTTTGCCAATGCTGCTGTTAATTTGGTTGCCACTTCATATCTATCTTGTCCATGTGCCAGAATGACTGTGTCATCTGCATACATTTGGATGTCAATTTCAGGACATGCTAGCGGTAAGTCGTTAACATACATACTAAATAACAAAGGGCCTAAAACTGAGCCTTGTGGGACGCCAACAGAACAGTTACTAAATGATGACATCTTGTTCCCAACTCTGGTACATTGTCTTCTCATAGTGAGATAGGACTCCATTTCATAGCATCGTCAGAAAAATTTAAATTCGACAACTTAGATTGAAGAACATTGTGATTTACTGTATCGAAAGCCTTTTTCAGATCCAAAAAAACAGCTCCTACAGCATCCCCACTGTCAAGTTTTGATTTGATTTTTTCAACAAAATAGCAGGTAGCCATTTCGGTTGAATATTTTTTCCTAAAACCAAATTGCATTGGATGGAGTGTTTGTCCAAAATTTAAAAAGTCGGTTAATTGCTCAGTTACCACTTTTTCTGCAATCTTTGATACCACCGGCAAAATGCTGATGGGCCTATAGTTGGCTACATCAGTTGGTTCCCCTGCCTTGAAAATGGGAACTACAACTGCATTCTTCCATGTGGTTGGAAAAATTGATTGCTTTATTTATAAATTAACCAGGTGTGTAATGGGGGTACTGAGGGAGTGAAAATTGTTCTTTAAAAATGTTGAATCCTACTTGAAAATATCTTTTGCCTTTGAGGACTTTAAGGTGCTTAGTATCTTACAAATTTTATTTTCAGGAACTTCAGTTATCTTAAAAATGGTCTTGTTATAATCTGGTTTTGCTATATTTTTAACTCTTACACCAAAAGTGTCAGATAAATTCTGAACTGATGCGGTAAAATAAGTATTAAATGCAGAAGCTATTTCACTAGGATCATTGGTTAAAATTCCATTCATTTTTAGCTCATGTTCATTTCCCTGATTTTTCTTGTTGTCTTTCTTTATTAGTTTATTTATATTGCTCCATATCAATCTACTATTTCCTTTTCCCTCTTTAATAATGTCCATAAAAAACTTTGCTTTTGCTTTCCTTAGTTCACTGACTACTTTATTACGGAGGTTTGTAAAAATTTGTCTGTCAATAAACAATTTAGACTTCAGTGCTACTTTCAAGGCAAAGTCACGTTTTTTCATCAGGTCCCACAAATGGTCATTAAACCATGGTAGGTTACCCTTACGCCGTCCATTTTTAAAGGTTTTTGTATATTTTTCTTTAATTCTATTTAGTGTACCAATGAAGGACTCACAGGAGGCATCTATATCTTCTGTGAGTAAAACATCTCTCCAATCAGTTTGACTTAATTCTTCCTTAAATGCATTCATGTCATGTTTCCTTATTCCATAGGAATTTTTAATTATCTCTTGTTGGTAAATAATCCATTTTTTTTTTTTTTTTTTTTTTGTTGTTAATTTCCTTGCAATAAGAGTCATATTATGATCCGACAAACCAGTGAGAAGAATATAAGATTTTATAATTCTTTCAGGCTTGTTACTAAAAATGAGATCAATTTGTGTTTTTGAGACGTTTGTTGTTCGTGTGGGGCCATCTATTAATTGAGTCATTTCAAACTTATCTGTAAGAGCTTTTAGCTTTTTTCTAGTTACCTTTTCAGCCCAATCTAAATTAAAATCACCTAGAACTATACATTCTTTCTTTGTATCCAATAATTTAAGCAGGTTCTTGAAATGTTCATAAAACATGACATCACATGATGGTGGTCTATACACGCCAATCACATTAAATGACATCTGCTGAGAGAGGGTAATGGTAATGGCAACACATTGAAGTTCATTTACACATGCTAGATCAATTTGTTTGCATCTAATATTATCTCGCACATACATAAGTAGCCCGCCGCCTCTTCCTTTATTTCTGTCCTTTCTGAAAACCTTGTAGCCAGGCATTGTGAACGAGGCTACAGGTGACGATTTAGACAGCCATGTTTCAGACAGACAGAGGAAGTCCAAGTTTGAGTCAGTAAAAAGTTTTTCTAGTTGTTCCGTTTTTGCTCTTACGCTACGAATGTTAAGGTGACCTCCGAGGAGGCCCCTCGGCTTTGCGCGTGGATCCCAAAGGATTTTGGAATGCTGAACAGTTTGGAATAAGCCGATGTTGAAGTGTTTTTTTACTGCCGGGTTTTCATATGAGTGTCTCTGTTGGTCGGCATTACCTGGAGTCACGAGCGTCCTCTCCGGGGGCAGATCCTCCACTAATTATCATTTGGTTCCAAATCTCATTTATTTATTTATTTATTTAATTGTCTGTATGTCTGTCTGTTGATCAATCACTTTAATTGATTTAATTTGCTTATATAAAAATAAAAAAGGATAATCTGGTAAATTAAATATTTAGTAGTAAAAGGTACTATATCTCATTTATTTATTTTATTTAATTGTCTGTATGTCTGTCTGTCTATCAATCGATAGATAGATTGACAGACAGATAGATGTGATAAAAGTGAGTACACCCCTAAGTGAAAATGTCTAAATTGGGCCCAAAGTGTAAATATTTTGTGTGGCCACCATTATTTTCCAGCAATGCCTTAACCCTCTTGAGCATGGAGTTCAACAGAGCTTCACGGTTTGCCACCAGAGTTCTCTTTCACTCCGGTGGTGGATGTTAGACCTTGCGCTCCTCCACCTTCCATTTGAGGATGCCACTAGATTCGGAGATGCTCAATGGGGTTTAGGTCTGGCTACATGCTTGGGCACTCCATCACCTTTACCCTCAGCTTCTTTAGCAAGGCAGTGGTCATCTTGGAGGTGTGTTTGGGGTTGTTATCATGTTGGAGTACTGCCCTGCAGCCCAGTGTCCATAGGAAGGGGATCATACTCTGCTTCAGTATGTCACAGTACATGTTGGCATTCATGGTTCCCTCAGTGAACTGTAGCTTCCCAGTGCCGGCAGCACTCCCAGACCATGACACTCCCACCACCATGCTTGACTGTAGGCAAGACACATTTTTTTCTTTCTACTCTTCACCTGGTTGCCGCCTCACACGCTTGACACCATCTGAACCAAATAAGTTTATCTTGATCTCATTAGACCACAGGCCATGGTCTGTTTGTCTTCAGCAAACTGTTTGTGGGCTTTCTTGTGCATCATCTTTAGAAGAGACTTCCTTTTGGAATGATAGCCATGCAGACCAATTTGATGCAGTGTGCGGTGTATGTTCTGAGCACTGACAGGCTGAACCCCACCCCTTCAACCTCTGCAGCAATGCTGGCAGCACACATACGTCTATTTCTCAAACACAACATCTGGATATGATGCTGAGCACGTGCACTCAACTTCTTTGGTCGACCATGGCGAGGCCTCTTCTGAGTGAAACCTGTCCTGTTAAACCACTGTATGGTCTTGGCCACTGTGCTGCAGCTCAGTTTCAGGGCCTTGGCAATCTTCTTTTAGCCCACGCCATCTTTATGTAGAGCAACAATTATTTCTTTTTTAGATCCTCAGAGAGTTCTTTGCCATGAGGTGCCATGTTGAACTTCCAGTGACCGGTATGAGAGAGTGAGAGTGATAACACCAAATTTAACACACCTGCTGCCCATTCACACCTGAGACCTTGTAACACTAACAGGTCAAATGACACCGGGATAAGAAAATGGCTAACTGGGCCCAATTTGGACTTTTTCACTTAGGGGTATACTCATTTTGTGGACAGTGGTTTAGACATTAATGGCTGTGTGTTGAGTTATTTTGAGGGGACAGCAAATTTACAGAGTTATATAAGCTGTACACTCACTACTTTACTTTGTAGCAAAGTGTCATTTCTTCAGTGTTGTGACATGAAAAGATATTTACAAAAATGTGAGGGGTGTACTCACTTCTGTGAGATACTGTATATAATATACAGGGCTATTTAAAAAAAATAAATAAATAAAAAAAAAATATATATATATATATATATATATATATATATATATTATATATATATAAATTGCATATAAATTGTCTATCCATCTGGATTATGCAATTTTCACATGAACTAATAAATTGAATGTGATACATGTTTGTATGTTATATATAAAATAAAACAAAAAAATGGCATAGCTTATCATCAGCTATTTAATATTCTTTAAATATATTTGTTATGCATTTATTCAAATTGCTTAGAATCAGAATAAAGAAATTAGAATAAATCTGTTGACAATTAAATTAATTCAGTTAACACGTATGTGTCACAGACGGCACCTCTGTGGCCCTCTCCGAACGATCGCAGCGGGAACCTTCGCCCGCATTCTAGTTCCTACCCGGACCCTTTTTACCCACGCACCTCGGTCTGTTCCGCCTCGGGACTCACTAAGGGCAAATTCCAAATGGAAGTGCGCATCCCTACGCCCTACTCCCTCCGAAGGGCAGATCCCTTTGAAGTGAGTTCTTTTAAGGGAGTAGGGCATTTCTGTCTCTTTTAACCGTTTGGAACTCCCTTGGCGAAGGGAATGACTGACGAAATGTTACCTTGACAACGCTGCGCAAACGTGATCACTAACGGAAATCACTTCCGTGAAGTGACCATGGAATGTTCCCTTCGCTAACGGCCTTCTGGAAGGGCCCTTCGTGAAGGGATTAAGTTGCTCACTTTCGTTTGGAACGTCCCTACAAATGGCGTCCCCTTCTAGAAGTGCCCTTGAAGGGCGCAAAATAGCCGTTTGGAATTCGCCCTAAATTCCAGGGGTTTCATTACCACGACGTAAAATGGGCGTCCCTGGGGGCGTTGGGAAAACGCCCCTTTCTAAAAAAAAATTATTAAGAGAGGTCACCGATCATGCGCAGTAAGTCAGTTTTTTTTGCGCGGGCATTTCAAAACCTAGGATCAGCACTGATGGATAATGAAGGACAACACAGTCATACAGGTTATTTTTATGTTTTAAAATCTTAAATTTAAACGATTTTCGAAAACAAATAAACAGCCGTTATAGAAATGTAAAACGTGTAGCGTCTATTTACGAAAATAAATCATGGTTTACAACGGTATCGTGGCCAGGTAACGTTATTTCAAGACACTGTAATGTTATATGAATATAATTATGAAGGGCACGGAACCCCTGTGATTGTGGACAGGTATTTCAAAATACTGTATATGAATATAATTATGAAGTGCACGAAACCCCTGCGAACGTGGACAGGTATTTCAAGACACTGTATGCATATATTTATGAAGTGCACTAAACCCCTGCGATCGTGGACAGGTATTTCAAGATATTGTATATGAATATAATTATGAAGTGCACGAAACCCCTGCGAACGTGGACAGGTATTTCAAGACACTGTATGCATATAATTATGAAGTGCACTAAACCCCTGCGATCGTGGACAGGTATTTCAAAATACTGTATATGAATATAATTATGAAGTGCACGAAACCCCTGCGAACGTGGACAGGTATTTCAAGACACTGTATGCATATAATTATGAAGTGCACGAAACCCCTGCGATCGTGGACAGGTATTTCAAGATATTGTATATGCATATAATTATGAAGTGCACGAAACCCCTGCGATCGTGGACAGGTATTTCAAGACACTGTATGCATATAATTGAAGTGCACGAAACCCCTGCGTTCGTGGACAGGTATTTCAAGACACTGTATGCATATAATTATGAAGTGCATGAAACCCCTGCGTTCGTGGACAGGTATTTCAAGACACTGTATGCATATAATTGAAGTGCACGAAACCCCTGCGTTCGTGGACAGGTATTTCAAGACACTGTATGCATATAATTATGAAGTGCACGAAACCTCTGCGTTCGTGGACAGGTATTTCAAGACACTGTATGCATATAATTATGAAGTGCACGAAACCCCTGCGATCGTGGACAGGTATTTCAAGATATTGTATATGAATATAATTATGAAGTGCACGAAACCCCTGCGACCGTGGACAGGTATTTCAAGATATTGTATATGAATATAATTATGAAGTGCACGAAACCCCTGCGATCGTGGACAGGTATTTCAAGACACTGTATGCATATAATTATGAAGTGCACGAAACCCCTGCGATCGTGGACAGGTATTTCAAGACACTGTATGCATATAATTATGAAGTGCACGAAACCCCTGCGTTCGTGGACAGGTATTTCAAGACACTGTATGCATATAATTGAAGTGCACGAAACCCCTGCGTTCGTGGACAGTTATTTCAAGACACTGTATGCATATAATTATGAAGTGCACGAAACCCCTGCGTTCGTGGACAGGTATTTCAAGACACTGTATGCATATAATTAAGAAGTGCACGAAACCCCTGCGATCGTGGACAGGTATTTCAAGATATTGTATATGAATATAATTATGAAGTGCACGAAACCCCTGCGACCGTGGACAGGTATTTCAAGATATTGTATATGAATATAATTATGAAGTGCACGAAACCCCTGCGATCGTGGACAGGTATTTCAAGACACTGTATGCATATAATTATGAAGTGCACGAAACCCCTGCGATCGTGGACAGGTATTTCAAGACACTGTATGCATATAATTATGAAGTGCACGAAACCCCTGCGTTCGTGGACAGGTATTTCATGATATGTATATGAATATGAAGTGCACGAAAGCCCTGCAATAGTGGAGGTATTTGAAGCAAATTGCTTTTCCCTAACTGCGCATGATCGGTGACCTATGCAAATTCTCAAATAGGCCACGCCTGCCTGGTGACGCAATATCGATTACGCTGTACTGAAACCCCTGGAAAAAAGTGCATCCCGGAGGTATTTGAAGCAAATTGCTTTTCCCTAACTGCGCATGATCGGTGACCTATGCAAATTCTCAAATAGGCCACGCCTGCCTGGTGACGCAATATCGATTACGCTGTACTGAAACCCCTGGAAAAAAGTGCATCCCGTTCCGCCTCAGGTGTTGTCAATATTCACAGTGACTTCTAGACTTTATAAGGCGCGGACTTTCTGAACTTCTTTGCGAAGTCTTATCGTTCCCATGGACATAATTCTGAGCATTTTCTCCTGTGTGTGCCTCTTCGTGTATGACCCTGGACTGTTTCTCTCGTTTATGATTCTTGCTGCCAGCCCTATTGACAACCGCATGCTTTGTGACTACTCTGCTGAACATCCAGTGAGTTGTGTTACCTGTGTGATTGGGGGATTTAATAAAGCCTTGCAAATGGATCCGAACATCTCTGAGCCTATGTTACAGAAGACTTCGCCGGATCAGGATCCAGCGGCTTTACACGACGTCATCACGGAAGTTTACCGCCAGGCGTCCGTCCTCTCTGTACACCACCTCCAGCTCGATAAGTTAACAACTACGACCGAGGATCTTGTACGATCGATGCAGGAACTAACAGCAGCTGTGAACCGCTCGCTCGCCCCGACGGATCCCCCCGCAGCGGCCGCTATTACACCGCCTCCCGCGGCTTCGGTGAGTCAACCCGCTCCATCTCGTGTATCACTCCCGGGAAAGTATGACGAGGCGGCAGGCGAGTGCAAGGGATTTCTCATGCAATGCGCTATATATATAAACTCGCAACCTCAACAGTTTGTCACTGATGACAGTAAGGTCTCCCTAGTGTGTTCCCTCCTGTCGGGCAGAGCATTGAAATGGGCCACTGCGCTCTGGGAGGGACAACAAATGACCTTCCCCACCTACCAACACTTTCTTAAGAAATTCAAAGATGTGTTCGATCACTCAGAGGATGGCAAGGAGGCAGAGGATGAGCTCCTTAACCTTCGTCAAGGTTCGTCTACAGCCGCTGACTACACACTGACATTTCGCACCCTGGCAGCCCAGGCGGGCTGGGAGGGAGGGCCCCTGAGAGCGATGTACCATCGAGGCTTACGTATGGATCTTCAGGCTGAGCTAACGCGCTGGAATGACGTAAGAGATCTGGAGGAATATATGGATATGGCCATTAAAATGGATAACCTCATCCGCTCTCGCAGGGGTCGCCGTTCATCGTCACTCTCCGCGTCATTACCCTCCGCTTCCCCCGAAGAACCCATGCAAATCGGCTACACTCGCCTGACGGAGGAGGAGCGTGAACGAAGAATGAGAAACCGTCTCTGCCTATATTGCGGTCAACCAGGACATCTTCGGGCACAATGTCCGACGCTAACCCCTAGACACTCCAGTATCCGGGTAAGCCATGTTCCTTTGTCTCCATCTTTACTCTTAGATGTCTGTATTGTGAGTCAGAATCGTCAGATTAAGACCAAAGCCTTAGTTGACTCGGGAGCTGCGGGCAATTTTATCGACCGAGACTTTGCTAACCGAAACCACATTTCTCTCATTCCATGTGTACCCCCCATGGCTGTGGCAGCCCTCGACAGACGACCACTAGGGGCCGGGAGAATTCATCTCACCACCCAGCACCTCACTCTGATAACCACGATATCCTCATTTACTCCAGGAATCTACAGGAACACGTGGAGCACGTCCGAGCGGTACTCCAAAGACTCATTAAGCATCAACTGTACGCCAAGCTTCCCAAGTGTCAGTTTCACCTCTCCACTGTCTCCTTTCTGGGATACATTATCAGCTCTGAGGTCATAACTATGGAGGACAACAAGGTATCCGCCATGGTGCAATGGCCACGTCCCCAATCCATCAAGGATTTACAGCGCTTTCTGGGGTTTGCTAACTTTTACAGGAGGTTCATCCGTGGTTTCAGCCAGGTGGCCGCTCCACTCACCTCCCTCACCCGCAGGGGTACCGGCAAGTTGGCGTGGAACCCTTCCAGCGAGAGGGCCTTCCAAGATTTAAAATCCCGTTTTACGTCCGCTCCCATACTGCGGCACCCAGACCCTGACAAGCAGTTTATAGTGGAGGTGGATGCCTCCAACACGGGCATAGGGTCCATCCTCTCACAACGTCATGGGAACCCACCCAAATTATACCCCTGCGCATACTACTCCAGAAAACTCAGTCCAGCGGAGAGCAATTATGACGTTGGGGACAGGGAACTACTCGCCATGAAAGCAGCCTTGGAGGAGTGGAGGCATTGGTTAGAGGGGTCCAACGTTCCATTCCTCGTTCTTACTGATCACAAGAACTTGGAGTACTTAAGGTCGGCTCGACGTCTCAATGCTCGCCAAGCAAGGTGGTCACTGTTCTTCTCACGCTTCCACTTCCAAATTACCTATCGACCCGGGTCAAAGAACGGCAAGGCCGACGCTCTGTCTCGATAATATGACCAATCCCAAGTTGAAACACAGCCCGCTACCATCATACCACCCACGTTGATCGTTTCCCCAGTCCAGTGGGATATCATGACGGAGATCTCCGACGCCCAGCAGACCGATCCCACGCCTCCCGAATGTCCTGCCGAGTTGACCTATGTGCCTGAGACTCTTCGCCAGCGTCTCCTAACCTTAATCCACGAAAATCCCAGTTCTGGCCATCCCGGTATCCAGGCCACTAAGGAGCTAGTATTGAACAGGTTCTGATGGCTCAATATGAACCAGCAGATTACCAACTATGTTAAGGTTTGTGCCACCTGTAACAAGTCGAAGTCGCAGCACCAACGCCCAGCTGGTCTCCTTCAGCCCTTACCTATCCCTGAACGACCCTGGTCTCACGTGGCTGTGGACTTCATCACGGATTTACCACCCTCCAACCATAACACCACAATTTTAACCATTATTGACCGGTTCTCTAAGGCTTGCCGACTCATTCCCCTCCCCAAACTGCCCACCGCCTGGGAGACCGCTCAGGTCCTTCTCAATCAGGACTTTCGCTTCTATGGATTACCAGAGGACATAGTATCGGATCGTGGTCCCCAGTTCACCTCCCGAGTCTGGAAGGCCTTCTGCTCTCAGCTTAATATTAACGTTAGTCTGACGTCTGGCTACCACCCTCAGTCCAATGGGCAGGTAGAGAGGCTTAATCAAGAGTTAATCAAATTTCTCAGAGCCTACTGCCATCTCAATCAAACTGACTGGAGTGACTACTTGCTGTGGGCAGAGTATGCCCAAAATTCTCTGAAGAAACCCTCGACACAGTTAACCCCATTCCAGTGCGTGTTGGGCTTCCAACCGCCGTTGTTTCCCTGGTCCGGCGAACCCACCAACCTCCCCACTGTGGACGCTTGGTTACAGAGAAGTGAGGCCACCTGGGAAGCCGCCCATACCAACTTACAGAGAGCTGTTCAACGGATCACTCGTCAGGCTAATCGGCTCCGTAGGAGGGCGCCCCAGTACCAGGTGGGCCAGTGGGTGTGGCTATCATCCCGAGATCTTCGTCTCCGGCTCCCCTGCAGAAAACTCAGTCCGAGGTACGTGGGTCCCTTCAAAATTATCAAACAAATCACTCCCGTTTCTTTCCATTTACAATTACCGTCCCATTATTGTATCTCACCCACCTTTCATGTCTCCTTGTTTAAGCCCGCTGCGGACCCTGGTGGAGAGGGGAACCAGGACGAGGTCGACCCAGCAGAGACCCCTCCCCTGCTACCTGATGATGAGGATATATATCAGGTCAACCAGATCTTGGACTCTCGGCGTCGAGGGGGTGTACTTCAATACCTTGTCGACTGGGAGGGGTACGGCCCCGAGGAGAGGTCATGGATTAACTCCAAGGACATTCTTGACCCTCAACTCACCGCCTCGTTCCACCTGGATCACCCGGAAAAGCCAGCCCCTCGCCCCCGTGGTAGACCTCGGCGCCGAGGAGTGGCTCGCTTCGGGAGCCGCTCGCGGGGGGTGGGGCTCTGTCACAGACGGCACCTCTGTGGCCCTCTCCGAACGGTCGCAACGGGAACCTTCGCCCGCATTCTAGTTCCTACCCGGACCCTTTTTACCCACGCACCTCGGTCTGTTCCGCCTCGGGTGTTGTCAATATTCACAGTGACTTCTAGCCTTTATAAGGCGCGGACTTTCTGAACTTCTTTGCGAAGTCTTATCGTTCCCATGGACATAATTCTGAGCGTTTTCTCCTGTGTGTGCCTCTTCGTGTATGACCCTGGACTGTTTCTCTCGTTTATGATTCTTGCTGCCAGCCCTATTGACAACCGCGTGCTTTGTGACTACTCTGCTGAACATCCCGTGAGTTGTGTTACCTGTGTGATTGGGGGATTTAATAAAGCCTTGCAAATGGATCCGCACGTCTCTGAGCCTATGTTACAGTATGGATGTGGTCCAACTACAGCTGTGGAACAAGCAGTATTTAATTAGAGTTAAAACTTGAATGCAACTGGATTTACTGATGATAAATCAGCCAATATATTCATGCTAGTGATGCACGCCAAACATTGACAACACATTTTCACATTCTATATTGAGTATTCACAGAGGAGCAACACAAAATGTTTTGTACACTCTGTGTTATGAAGCAGGTTAAATGCAGCAGAGATTTTGCAATTCAAGAGGTTCTTTACATTCACCTGTTATCAAGTGTGATTTATATTTACACCTTAGATGTAGCATGCAACAAAAGTCCTTCCAAATAAAATGTTTCCCGAAAAGTAAGCATGCAATCCTGATCTTTGCATCCAGCAGATCTTTAAGCCGCAGTGTAAGTTGATTAGAATGATTTCCTCCTCACAGCACATTTTCCCTTTCATTGCGCTCTACAGTAGACGTGCTCCACTGCACATTGATTAACCTTCCACCCAATGAAGAGAAGATTCAGAAGGACACTCGGCGGCTCTCAATGCATTTCCATCAAGCTTTGTCATCTCATTCTAGAGGCACACTGAATCATTTCCATGTGAACAAAGAAGTGCAGTTCCCTCATCAGCAAATAAATATTTATGAAGCCTTTAAGTTGAAGAGCAGGAGGAAAGTCTACCCGGTTACATAACGCACATTTGGCCGCTATCAGGGCTCTCGCTGTTGTCGTTCTTGTAAATCTGAATGTGGTTTTGCATTTTGATGAAAGCAAATGTGTGCAGGCATTACCTGATATTAGAGGTGACTTTTTTGAGAAGAACATAGAAAGGTGGACTGGCAGGTACAAATCATCAGGTGCTGGACGCTCTTACAAGAAGATTACAACCAAAAAGGGAAAAATCCCTCATTATTTACACTCATGTTCTCATGTCCCTGCATCCCAAATGATGTTATTATTTTTATTATTTATAGAACATAAAAGAAAGCAGCTCTTTTCCATTCAGTGACAGAAGAAAGGTGCATGAGTCGCATACGTGACTACTTTAATGCTGCTCTGTGCTACTTTAGCATTTTGCTCAGTTGGAGGGGAAAAAATGTGTAAAGATTCTTCAAAAAGTCTCCTTGGAAATAATATCAGCATACTGGTTTGAAACAACATGAGGGTGAGTAAATGGATGAGCTATCCCTTTAATATGCAGTGCTGTTCTTTCAGGCAATCTTTTTTAATGTGGTTTTGTGATAATATATATGATAAAACATATGGCATTTAAATGTGATACTCCATCTTTCTAAATATGCTCATATTTCTTAAGAAAATGCACTGAAAGGATTTTCACACTCTCATGTCGTATGTTGATGTCACATTCATCCATAAGCTTTGAATGAAACGCGCCTTTGAGGAATACATAAACATCTGTAGCAATGACTCCATGCATACGAGAGATCCATCTGCCCTCTGCACTCTGTCATGGTTTTATATTGAAAAATATTTGATTGCTTGAGGTGTTTGCTCAGAGGAAAGGAAAGCAGTGTGATCTGATCTGATCTAAGCACAAACGTGACTTGTGTGTGAAGGGTTATTGGAGTTGAGCTGATTTAATACAGTGGTTCTCATCATCAGCCTAATTTTACTATGTTCTTTCCTACTTGCATTTGGTCTAGTAATAACACTGGTGGATAAAACACACAAACTGGTAATTGCAATGGGCCAGATTTACTATGCACAATTGCATAAAACTGCAGATGGGATTGGAAGGTTCTGAAATTTCTATATATATCGACCTGCACAAAGTAAAGTCTAATTTAAGGCATGCTTTTTTTGGGCAGTAAAAAATGGTGCATGATTCATTTCAATACTCTCCTCCCATAAATTTTGCAAATGCATATGCAATAATATCAGGCCTAAAAATTATCTGTCCACACATTTCATTGCTAATGTTTCCCAGTGCATCTTTAGTACATCCTGACAGTATTTTTATTTATTTATTTATTATTATTATTATTTTTTTGTGCCAAAAGAGTTTGCGCTGACCCAATGCATGGTGTTCTTTTATGCACACGTAGATGATTTGAGCAACTGAAGAACAAAAACAACCTGCAAAAGTAATGTTGGTGATTTTTAACATCCTGTACTCTTTCATGAAAGATTGTGAAATTGACTACAAGTATAATTGCTAATTACATGCTAATTGACTTCATCACTTTGTCTCTCTCCGAAATTTTGCTGGTTGCAGAACATTTTCCACAGCTTAAAAAATGCTATAAAACACAATTCATATCAAGAAGATTACGAATGATTTTAGTTTATAAACTTCCAGCACATAAGCCATAATGATGGTGACATTCGTATTGACATATATATTGTAAAATATATTTTAAAGACCTTTCTCTTTAGTAGTGTTGGTCGATGTGTAGTTTGGGGGCCAATTTTTTGGGGGGGAACAATTTTTAACTAACTATTAATTACAACTTTTGCCCAAATAAACTCCTAATTTGCTGCTTATTAATAGTTAGCAAGGTAGTTGTTAAGTTTATGTATAGAGTAGGATTAGGGGAACTTAACCAGTCAATATGCTAGTAATATGCATGCTAATAAATAACTACTGTCTGCTGTCCTTAAGAAAAACATCTTGAATCTAAAGATCAGGGTAAATTTAACTTATATGTCTTCTGGAAACATTTAAGTATATTCTGCAGCTCCTGAATGGCAGTACTAAAAAAAAAAAGATATTTAGGAAAAATAGAAAAATGTACACATCCTCATTCCATTAAAATGTTTTCACCTCCTGGCTCTTAATGTTTTGCGTTTCCTTCTGAAGCATCAGTGAGTGTTTGAACCTTCTGCAATAGTTGCATATGAGTCCCTCAGTTGTCATCCATCAAAAGATGGATCTCAAAATCATACAGTCATTGTTGGAAAG
This sequence comes from Garra rufa, assembly GCF_049309525.1. Classification (NCBI taxonomy): domain Eukaryota; kingdom Metazoa; phylum Chordata; class Actinopteri; order Cypriniformes; family Cyprinidae; genus Garra; species Garra rufa. The sequence goes on along the minus strand of NC_133365.1, from coordinate 8,216,005 downwards.
GGTTCAAATACACAACAGTTTTGAAAAATGAAATTTATAAAGGACCTGAAGGATATTTTTTCTGAAGAACAGCAGGCAGTTTGACTGTGCAGGACAAACAAGGGACTCCTGAACAACTATCACTATACGAGACTCTATGTAAAGGTCTTTTATGTGAAATATCGTACTCCGGTCAGTGCTAAATACAAAAAAATAAAAAATAAATAACATGCATTTTGTATGATCTTATTTTAGTAAAATAAGTAACATTTTGCAGATTCTGCAAGGTGTATGTAAACTTTTGACTTCAACTGTACATACAGTACACATGCATAGGGCAAAATACTGTATAGCATATCTCAACTGCGTGATTGTATTGTTGCAAAATGTAACCATATTATTGCTTAGCTCTTTATATAAAGATGGATTAAAAAGCATGTCCAGCTGGATCCACATACAATATACTCACGTAAAGCAGTACAGTAGCAAATCTCATTATACCTAGATTGTTTATACTGTAGCTCTAATCTGCTTAATGCAACTATAATAGGCATAAAGATATTATAAACATTACCATCATGATTTTCTGTAAAACTGCTTATAAACAATGTGTATTGTGAAAAGTGCTATGTGACTTGTCACATTTGACTAAGTGGAATGACAACTGAGGCACACCTGTCAAAATTTAGCATTACATTCTAGTTAGTTCCCATATAAGGCATTTTCTGATTTTATAAACTCAAGATAGCCAAACCAAACACATTGTTGGGTGTCTCTTTATACCTCAGGCCTGAAATAGCTTTGTTGTGAAAGTCCAGCTGTCACACACTTCCACAAAAAAACAACATTAGCTGTGGTTATATTTAGCCTAGAACTGATCCTCAGGTTAAGCAAGATGCAGGTAACCTTATGCTTGCAATTATTGAGTAAAGTTTACATTTAAAGTGAAGAATGACTTGTTTAGTAGTTGGCATGTATAATAAATGAAAAACATCTAACTAATAAGATCTAAATGAGTGAAACTATTCTGACACATATCCCTTGTTTCAAAAATGCAAGGTTATTATTGAAAGAACTTGGATGGTTTGTTGTTAAGACAAGCATTGCTCATGAATGAGTTGCTCAGTCTGTGTAAACCCGAGCACCGGGTAGGGCTTTGATAGGAGTCTCTCTGTCACTATCAGTGGCAGCTGGGAACAATAGCTCATTGTTGACGCCACTGCCGCCCAGGTCTATTTTGGATTTCTTCCTTTTATAGTGTGTTATAAGACCTGCTTGTCGGGCCAATCTCTCCTCCCTGGGGTCAAATGATATAAAAGCTTTAACAGACAATCTGGCCCGAGCGGCTCCCTTCCATCCAGTCTACAGATTTCTGACTTCCCTGCTCATCCAGGAGGCTCTTCAAATCATCATCATGGCTCCCAAGAAAATTGAGTCCAAGAAGCCAGAACCCAAGAAGCCTGAACCCAAGAAGGAGGCCGCTCCTGCCCCAGCAGCCACCAAACCAGCTCCACCGCCTGAACCAGAAGCCCCAAAAGAACCCCCTTTTGATCCCAAGGGCATCAAGCTGGAGTTCACATCTGACCAGATCGAAGAGTTCAAAGAGGCGTTTCAACTGTTCGACCGCACACCGAAAGGAGAGATGAAGATTACGTACGCCCAGTGCGGGGATGTGATGCGAGCTTTGGGCCAAAACCCAACCAACGCTGATGTGCTTAAGGTCCTGGGGAAACCCAGACCAGAGGAAATGAACTCCAAGCTGGTGGACTTTGAGACCTTCTTACCAATGCTGCAGCATATCTCCCGCTCAAAGGATCAGGGCAACTTTGAGGATTTTGTGGAAGGACTGAGGGTTTTTGACAAGGAGGGCAATGGCACCATCATGGGGGCCGAGCTACGGCACGTCCTGGCCACGCTGGGTGAGCGGATGACAGAGGATGAGGTTGATCGACTGATGGCTGGACAAGAGGACGCCAACGGCTGCATCAATTACTCTTCATTTGTCAAACATATTCTTTCTGGTTGAACTGGATTTATAGGTGCTAACTGAATGGATGATGGACGATGATAAATAATCAGTGTGGGTAAACAAGAAAACTATTTATTTATTTTTGTCCCCCCTTGAGATATATTGTTTTACAGTAATGTCTAATTTTAATTTGAATGGTGTTAAACATCACATGGACATTTCCACTTTCTCTCAAAGACCTTTTTTTTTCTATAGATTATGACTTTTGTGCATAAATTTAGTAGATTTCGTCCAATTTGTCAATGTGTTGAGTCACAAAAATGTGCAAACAATAAAAAAAAAACAATAGATTGGCATGGGCTTTGCTTTATTTTTAAAAATAATATTGCCTTAAATTGTACTTGGTGTTCTTACCTGAAGTGTTAATTCATCTAAAAAAAAAAAAAAAAAAAGTAAAAAAATACATAATTTTTCATTATTCTCATGTTGTTCCAAGCCCAAATTACTTTCTTCTGTTTACCACAAAAGGAGATATTAGCAAGCTGTTCAATGTTTCATCCAATGGGGGTTGAATGCTGTCAAGCTCAGAAAATTCCATCGTGTGCTATATTCCAAGCCTTCTGAAGCCATACAATAGCTTTCCGTAAAGAACAGATGGAAATTGAATTTGTTGCTCATTGTAAATCATCCCTTCTGCTGTAATTCTCATTCAAGTTTGCATAAATTCACATGTGGCACATCAAGACGTGCTACACTGAGTTTGATGTAATTCTAATCTACTTTGAAAGTAGGTGAAAGTGACTTAATTATGGTTGAACTATTGCTTAAAGCTCCAATTTTAATGCAATCCATCGGTTGCATGGTAATGAGGTAACACAACATTTGTTTCCACATCACAACACTGCCCCAAACCACTACATGTCTGTTCTTGACGAATCGAATGTCTGTAACTGGAGAAAAAAAAAGTGCTCTGAGAATGTTCATTTAATAATCACTTGTACCCTCAAAAGTATTTCGCACTATAACGAGTCTCTATGCTATTAGTACAATGACACATTCTTAATGAAGTTTTGATTCACTTCCATAATGAATCACATTTAGCTCTGAGATGGAAGCAGTCTTGCCGAACATAACTCATGCAGCAATCCTGCACTTTTGAATCTGTGACCTTTTCCCATGCAGCCTGCAGAGTCTTGGCTGCTTTTGAAGACACCTTGGGATTTTGCTTTGATGAGGTATGGAGCTTCTCTCTATACGAAGGCCAGGCACAGGGACTGTGTCCGTGCATCAATGGGAATGCAGGCTATGTAATATCGGCTCAGGAGAGGCAGGTCTTACAGCCGTGTACTTAGGAAATGCAGCTATCTATGGGTCGTGGGGAGGGTGGTGTAGTGAGAGAGCACTTGAAAGAGTGGCCAAGAGCATAGAAGAGGGACAGGGGTGATCTTTAAACACCATCCTCCTGTCATCAGGCTGACAGCTGCCCCGGGTCTCCAGTCTGTGATCCCTGGTGTAAGGCTCACACTTGGCTTGGCCTCTATGGCAGCTCATAAACATGAATTTCACACCTCCGGACGCAAACGGTGACGGTTCGAGGGACTTCCGTGCTTCACCGGTGCTGCTCGACAGGACATGAACCTCATGTGATGTAAATCCGGGCCTGAATCGGAGTCTGTCCAGGATATTCTGATTGGATTGGAGAAGCGGTGCACATTTATATGCATCAGACTACAAAGATGTTATATGGGATGCAGATTGGCAGACAGCTGGATGAGCTGGTTTATGACAATTTAATAGTAGTAGATTTTATAGTGGTACAGGAAAGTGGAAAATTAATCATCATTCAAAATTCCTCATCACTTACCCTTGTGTTGTTTCAGGCCGGTATGACTTACCATTAAAACACACACACACACACACACACACACACACACACACATGTTGGGTTTACATGTTTTATGGGGACATTCCATAGGCGTAATGGTTTTTATACTGTAAAAAACGTACTTTCTATCGCCCTACACCTACCCTACACCTAAACCTAGCCCTCACAGGAGATTGTGCACACCTTTACTTCCTCAAAAAAACTCATTGTGCATGATTCATAAGCCTGTTTCCTGAGAAATGTCCCCACAAGGTCAAAATCTACTGGTATTCCTATCCTTGTGGGGACATTTGGTCCCCACAACGTGATGAATACCAGGTACACACACACACACACACACACACACACACCCTGCTGAAAAAAACAGCATATGCTGGTTAGGTTTTGGTGCTGGGATGCTGGTTTTAGCTGGTTTATGCTGGTCCTTTGCTGGTTTATGCTGGTCCCTTGCTGGTCCTTTGCTGGTTTATGCTGGCCATTTGCTGGTTTATGCTGGTCCTTTGCTGGTTTATGCTGGTCCTTGACCAGCAACATGACCAGCATAAACCAGCAAAGGACCAGCATAAACCAGCAAATGGCCAGCATAAACCATCAAAGGACCAGCATTAACCAGCAAAGGATATTCCTGCTCGTCACTCGACTTATTGTGACTAAATTCAAGATGGCGGCGACCGGTAATTTTACTAAGGGGAATGTCTGTATAAATCTTCTTGTAAATAAACTACCAGTGCTTTTTCAAAGTTCTCAATGTCTCATTTTAAATGTCAGGGCCCTTGGAAGTCTACCAAGCATCGGCTAACTAACGCCAGATTTCGGACTGCAGTGGACAAGCCGAGATGAGCTATGAAGGGTAAGTTCACACTCGGTATCATGATTCAACACACTTTAGGTCAATATCACACCGGACTTCTCCTTTAAATTGCATGATCAAGTTCGACAATCCACTCTCACGTCTGTTGCCAAGAAACCAACACAGCGCTAGCAAAATAAACAAAACCAAGCTTTTAATTTCAGTGCCGTGGAAATTGCCTTTTCTACCAATTTTATCACAGTTTCAAAGTGATACTATCTGGTAAGTTTTCACCTTTGATAAAGGTATCCAATATACCGTAATTGTGCAGCAGTCTGTAATTACTTATACGTGTTTTGAGTCCTCCAAGAGTCTTTCTACCATTAAACATCTCCATTCTTCATATTCAGTTATTAATATATGTAATGCCATTGTTGCACAGCACTGCAATTGTAAGTGTTTGTTTCTTAGCTTTCAAATAATTCTGAAGTTAGGACAGCTGTCGGGTTGCCCTAAAGTTAAGACAGCTTTTAGGATTTTTTGTCAAGTTAGGCGGTTTCTGTAATACCCCTTTCCTATCTGTAGTTAAGATAAGACACACTTAGGAAATGCTGTTCTGTAATAGCTTTTGTCCTAAATATGGTCCTAACTGAAATTACTATGGCTATCAAATAGATAGGATAAGATTTTAAAGTTAGGATCTTTCTGTAATACGCTTCCAGGGTCACATATATCAATACCTCTAGGCTTTAGGGGCAGTAAGTACAGTATAACCCACAACAACAATAACATAGTTTTAAATTTTGAGTAAACGATGAGCGCCGCCATTACAAATTCTAACGTCAGATTTTCTGTTCCGGTCTCCATAGGAACCCATTCAAATAGCGTCCATCTGTAGCTAACGTCCGCAGCTTTGTGTCATCTACACACTCATGAAAGTGAAGCACTGACAAATGACGGTCATTGCGACATTGCAAAGTGATGGTGCTATGGAGCCATGTGCTATTTAAAAACATTTCAATAGGTTTAACATTAGATTGTTAGCTCGGAATATACGCTACTTTGACTAGAAACAATAGAGACCGGAAATGCAAAACAACAAACAAAATAAATTGTCCTACTACCCCAGTAATAAATTATTGATTTGCTGGTGTGGTCTTCTGGGGTTCATCAGAAGAAGAAAAAAAACAGTGAAAAATGACAAAACAGTGAAAAATTACGAAAAAAAAAAGAAAAAAACTTTAAAAGAGAACAAAAGACAGGGAAGACCGTACTGACTCACGGTATTTCTTCTCTGGAGTTTAACTGGGACTCATGGCAGAAAACGTCTCGGGTTACGTATGTAACCTTAGTTCCCTGAGGGAACGAGACGCCGCGTCTGGAAACGCTATGGGGAACGCCATTGGCGGGCCGCACTCTGAATCATGTCTAACAACCAATGAAATGACGGGGGTGACGTCAGAGGCGCGGTGACGTCATCAGCCAGGAAGTATAAAGCACGTGCGTTTGACGCCCGCGGCAGCTCTTAAAGGAATGAAGCGAGCGCCGCAGGGTGCGGGAATTATGGTCCGAGACGCGGCGTCTCGTTCCCTCAGGGAACTAAGGTTACATACGTAACCCGAGACGTTCCCTTCCGGGAACTCGAGCCGCGTCTGGAAACGCTATGGGGAACGAGACTACCAACGCCCCCATAATTTCCACACCTTGCGCTGTGTCAGGAAAAACAAGGTGGAAAGAGAAGGAGCCCTTGTCTAGCATTCCGCGGACAAGAAGGCCCTGTGGTCCTCGGCCCTCGGGCACACGAGGATAGGTAGTCTTCCTCTGTCTGGTCGCCAGCCAGAGCGAGAGGTACTCGGCGGCCCTCAGGCACACGCAGAGTCTTAGTCCGTTGTCTGGGAACAGCCAGCACAAGAGGGACTGAAATGACCATTGTCTGTACGGACAAGTGGGAGAGATCCTCGGTCCTCGGACCCACGAGGATAGTAAGATCGACCTCAGGAGTATTCCTCGGCCCTCAGGCTCACGAGGAAAGGGTAGTCCTTTGTCTGGGGTTCTGCCAGAACAAGAGGGACCCAAGGCTCGGCCTGGTGCTCTGCCAGGACGCGAGAAGATAAGCCTTTGTCAAGCCTAAGCGGACAAGAGGGCACTGCAGCATCCCGGCCCTCGGGCACACGGGAAGAGCAGTATGGGCCTCCGCCTGGTAGCCAGCCAGTGTGGGAGGCACTCCTCGGCCCTCAGGCAGACGAGGAGTCTTAATCCTTGGTCTGGGAAGAGCCAGAACCAGAGGGATCGAATTTACGCCCAGTCTGGTAGTCTTGCCAGAACGTGGGGAAGATAAACCCTTGTCTAGAGTTCTACGGACAGGAGGGTGAAAGGATCCTCGGCCCTCGGGCTCACGAGGATGAAGTTCTCAACCTTCGCTACGCATTGATAGGTGCAGAGGGAGAAATGGACCTCAGCCAGGTGGTCCACCTCTGTCTGGTCGCCAGCCAGAGCGAGAGGTCCTCCTCGGCTCTCGAGCTCACGAGGAGAAGGTAGTCCATTGTCTGGGGTACTGCCAGAGCAAGAGGGACTCAAGGCTCGGCCTGGTGCTCCGCCAGGACGCGAGAAGATAAGCCTTTGTCTAGCCTAAGCGGACAACAGGACACTGCGCTCCCCGGCCCTCGGGCACACGGGGAGGACAGTATGGGCCTCTGCCTGGTAGCCAGCCAGAGCATGAGGCACTCCTCGGCCTTATTGAAGGCAGACGAGGAGTCTTAGTCCGTGGTCTGGGGAAAGCCAGAAACCAGAGGGACCGAATTACACTCGGTCTGGTGAATTTGCCAGAACGCGAGGGAAATGGACCATTGTCTAGCATTCCGCGGACAAGAGGGTTGTAAGATGCTCGAAGCGGAGCTTCTGGAGAGCGGAGGTTCCGTAGAGTATTCTCCTTTTTGAACAGGGAGGAAATCTCAACGCTCAATCCTACAGCTCTTAAGAGTGGAGGTCTCAAATAACCCTTCCGTGAGGGGAGACCTGACTACACTCACGCTAGTAACGAGGGTAAGAGCAGACCTTCTACTTGGCTACGTGGATAATGCAAGGTGTACTCCTCGGCCCTCGGGCACGCGAGGAGTCTTAGTCCGTTGTCTGGGGAGGGCCAGAACAAGAGGGACCGACCCATAGTCTCTTAGCCTTGCTGAGTCGTAAGCCATATAGAGAAGTATTCCTCGGCCCTCAGGCACTCGAGGAGTCTTAGTCTTTTGTCTGCGAAGCGCCAGAGCAAGAGGGACTAGATGAATTCGGCCTGGTAATCTTGCCAGGGCTTGAGAGAGAACCTTTGTCTAGCTTTCTACTGACAAGAGGTGATATGATCCCCGGCCCTCAGGCCCACGGGGAATAGTAGTCCTTTGTCTGGAGTTTGCCAGCACACGAAGGACTCGGATAGAGGTATTGTGATCCTCGGCCCTAGGCACGCGAGGATCAGGAAGCGCTCCTCGGCCCTCAGGCACGCGAGGAGGACGGCGATTAACGACTTCTTATTCTTAGATAGAGAATGCGCCTCAAGAAGTCTTCTCCTGGCTAGGGAGATGGCTGATTTTAGTGGCTGGCTTTACTCTAGGACGGATGAGCCTGGGGCGGCTCTGAGGTCGATATGATAAAACCTGACAAACGTCAGGGGCGAGGACCAACCCGCAGCGTTGCAGATGTCCTGGATGGGGACTCCTGCAGTCAGAGCTTTCGAGGCTGAGAGGCCTCGAGTAGAGTGAGCCTTGACTCCGACAGGTGACGGCAGACCAGAGGACTCGTAAGCAGTAGATATGGCATCAAGGATCCATCTACTGATAGTAGGTTTAGCAGCTGGGAGGCCCCTCTTTGGAGGGCCATAGCAGACAAACAGCTGATCGGATTTGCGCCACAGGGCAGCTCTGTGGACATACGCATCTAAGGCTCTGACTGGGCACATGCAATTGAACTTCCTGTGATCTGGCTCCAGGAAAGGAGGAGGATAGAACGCTTGTAGCGTGATAGGCTGTGGTGCTAGGGACGGGACCTTCGGTACGTACCCAACTCTAGGGTAGAGAAATGCTTTGGCCATACCAGGGGCAAAGTCAAGATGAGAAGGGGCCACGGAAAGGGCCTGAAGGTCCCCTACTCTCTTTAGAGAGGTAAGGGCTATCAAGAGCGCTGTCTTAATGGTAAGCACGCGGTCTGATATCTCCTCTATGGGCTCAAAGGGGGGCTTACATAGAGCTTCTAGCACGACAGCCAGGTCCCACGTGGGAACCCTTGGCTGCACTCGAGGCCTCAACCTGAGTGCAGCGCGGAGGAAACGGATGACCAGGGGGCTTTTGCCCACTGAGAGGCCACCGAGAGGGGCGTGGAAGGCAGATATAGCCGCCACGTACACCTTCAGGGTGGAGTGAGCTAGCCCCGCGGAAAGGCGAGTTTGTAGGAACTCCAGAACTGTACCGACTGGGCAGTTGACTGGGTCGAAGTGGTGTTCGTAGCACCATTTAACAAACAGGTTCCACTTAAGGCCATAAAGTTTCCTCGTAGAGGGAGCTCTGGATTGGAGAAGGGTCTCAACAACCTCGGTTGAGAGACCGGCTTCTAGGAGTTGTGCCCCCTCAGGGGCCACACCCATAACTTCCACCTCTCTGGGTGGGGGTGGCAAATTGCGCCCCCAGCCTGAGAGAGAAGGTCCCTCCTGACGGGAATCTCCCACGGAGAGCCGTCGAGGAGGGAGATTAGGTCCGAGAACCATACTCGGGCCGGCCAATACGGGGCTATTAGCAGCAGCCGTACTTGGAACCGGCGCACTCTTTCCAGAACTCCTGGGAGCAGAGCGATCGGGGGAAAGGCGTACAGACGAAGCCTCGGCCACGTCTGTGCCATAGCGTCCAGTCCGAGAGGAGCTGGAGGAGCTAGAGAATACCAGAGGGGACATTGCGATGACTCTCGAGTCGCAAAGAGGTCCACCTGAGCCTGGCCAAATTTGCTCCAGATCTGCTTCACTACTGCTGGGTGAAGCATCCATTCCCCGGGCCTCGGCCCCTGCCTCGACAGGACGTCTGCTCCCACATTTAGACGTCCGGGAATATGGACGGCTCTCAGGGAGAGAAGTTTTCCTTGAGACCAAAGGAGGATCCAATACGCTAACTTGAACAAAGGTCGTGAGCGGGTCCCTCCTTGATGGTTTATATAATAAACTACCGCGGTGCTGTCTGTACGGACTAACACGTGGCGATTTCTTAGGTCTGGAAGGAAATGCTTCAGGGCCTGGAACACTGCTAACATCTCTAGGCAATTTATGTGCCAGGAGAGATGGCGTGGGCTCCACAGGCCTCGGGCTGAGCGGCCACTCATGACCGCTCCCCATCCAGTGAGGGATGCATCTGTTGCAAGTGTGACGGGGCAACGAGGAGCTCCCAACACTGGGCCCTGAGAGAGGAACCAGGGTTTTTTCCACATGGCCAAGGCACGTAGGCAACGCCGCGTGACCTTGATCTTGCGAAATGGGTTTCCCCTCGGGGAGAACCCCCTGGTTTTGAGCCACCACTGTAGTGGCCTCATGTGCAGCAGTCCAAAAGGTATCACGTTGGATGCAGCTGCCATAAGGCCTAACAGTACTTGGAACTGTTTGACAGTGAGTGACTGGCCTAGCTTGACCGCATTTACTGCAGTAAGGATCGACTCGATCCGTGCAGGTGACATTCGTGCCTGCATCGTGGTCGAATCCCAAACTACGCCTAAGTAGGTGGTCCTCTGTAATGGAGAAAGCACACTTTTCTTGGCGTTGAGTCTCAACCCTAATTCTTTCATGTGAGCAAGAACGACACCTCGGTGTTGAACTGCTAACTGCTCTGAGCTGGCCAGGATGAGCCAGTCGTCTATGTAGTTGAGTATGCGGATGCCCTGGAGTCGCAGAGGAGCCAGAGCTGCATCCACACACTTTGTGAAAGTACGGGGAGAGAGAGCTAGGCCGAAAGGAAGTACCCTGTACTGGTAGGCTTTGCCCCTGAAAGCGAACCTGAGGAACTTCCTGTGTTGAGGAAGGATGGAGACGTGAAAGTATGCGTCTTTTAGATCTATAGTGACGAACCAGTCCTCGGACCTGATTTGAGTCACTACCTGCTTGACAGTGAGCATTCTGAACTTCAGTTTCTTTACTGAGCGGTTCAGTTGCCTGAGATCTAATATGGGCCGAAGCCCTCCATCCTTCTTGGGAACTATGAAGTACCGGCTGTAGAACCCGGATTCCCTGTCCTGAGGAGGGACCACCTCGATGGCCTCCTTCCTTAAGAGAGTTTCTACTTCTCGTTCCATTACCAGACCCTGCTCGGGGCTCACTAGAGTTGGGAATACCCCGCTGAAAGGTGGCGGTTTCGCGCCGAACTGAATGCAGTAGCCTTTCTCTACAGTACGCAGGACCCATGTGGAGATATTCGGCAGTAGCTTCCACGCTGCCAGAAAATCTACTAAGGGAACCAGCCTCTCGAGACTGGTTTCTGGATTTGTTTGAGGAACTAGCCCGGGGGCCTGTAACAGTGAACTGGCAGGAACCTCCTGAGCTAGTTTCTCTGAGGACCCCCGCGGGGGTCGCGGACCTTTTAGAGGGTAATGTCCGCGGGAGATTGCCGCGCCCTGTAACAACGGCAGGGTTAGCTGACAAATCTCCTGAGGGCCCCGAGGAGGCTCGGTAACCACACTGAGTGGCGCCGAGTAAACCTCCTCGAGAGGGGCTGCCCTCATTTGCCCTGGAATGTAAACGTCAGGGCCGTTTAGCCGAGGACTTCTTGGCCTGGAGGACGACCCTCAGGTCGGGCCTCTTAGAAGTCCCCGGCTTAGAGCGTTGCCCACCCCGTCTTCTAGGACGAACCGGAGGAGCGCGGGTGGCAACGCTCTGTTTTTGTGCCTCTCTGTGTGAGGAGCTCGCTGACGGCTGAGGCTGCCCCCGTCCAGCAGCCTCAGAGGAGTACACGCGGCGAGGGAGGTAAGTCCTGAACGCCGCTGCCTGCTTCCTGGCCTCCTGGTGCCTGGCGACAACTGTGTCCACCGAGGCGCCGAAGAGGCCGGAGCTAGGCTCAATGGGGGCGTCCAGGAGTGTTGCCCTGTCCTTAGATTTTAATGCGGACAGGGACAACCAGAGATGCCTCTCCGCGGCCACCAGGGCTGCCATAGACCGGCCCACAGCACGGGCGGTCTCCTTGGTGGCGCGGAGAGCGAGGTCTGCTGTGCGCCGCATCTCTGAAACGTTAACCTCCCTGCCTTCGCTGAACTCCTTCAGCAGGTCAGCCTGGTATGCCTGAAGGATGGCCATGGTATGAAGACATGAGCCAGCCTGACCTGCTGCCGTATATGCCTTGCCCACCATGATGGAAGTGTTCTTTAGTGGCTGGGTGGGCAAGGACGGAGCCTTCAGGGACGATGCCGCGCCGGGTGCCAGATAGCCCGCAAGCGTCTGTTCAACCCGGGGCATCGTCCTGTACCCATGCTCCTCCGCACCCCCCACGTTAGCGTAGCTCTCAGTGGGGTGGTAGAGGCGGAAGGAGTAGGGCTTCCCCCAGGACCTCGAGATCTCGTTATGGAGGTCTGGGAAGAATGGAAGGCTCCGTTTGGGAGGTGCTGCCTTTGTCCGCAGGAAGCGATCATCTAATTTGCTTCCCTGCGGCTCATGATGTTGCTCTGCGGGCCAGGAGATGTTTAATTTGGCTACCGCAGTGGTCAGCACCTCCACGAGCTCCTCATAGTGAGGCGACCGGGGTGGCTGTGGTGGTTCATCCAGGCTCTCAATATCAACCTCCTCGGAGGAAGATATATGGAGCTCTGGGATCTCTTCTTGGAGGGAAGAGGCCGCAGTGCGGGCTTCCTCATCCAATAAGAGATCGCTCGCGCCGCTGAGTGAGGGAGGAGATAGGGGATCACCCGTCTCCATACCCTCCAGCAGGTCGAGCTGCGAGCCCCACGAGTGGCGCAACCGCTCCGCCTCGGCGGCAGCGGGGCCAGACCCGCGAGGCACGCTAGTGAAAGCCCCCTCCTCAAAGAGGGCTTTCCGGGAACGGAGCAGCCGCAGCGGCAGAAGTTCACACTGCGGACAGTCAGCCTTTTCGAGGGCTGACTGTGCGTGCTCCGCTCCCAAACACACCACACATAGACTGTGTGTATCACCAGCAACAATAAAGCGTTGACAGGGAGGAACACACCGTCTATGAGTAACAGCCACCTTATCTTTTTTTGATTGTTTTGAAGCCATTTTACTCAAATAAAAGCTGTGCAAACTGGCACAAAAAAGCAGCAAAATGGCAGACAGACAGACACAGAGCGCTCTCGCTGAATGACAAAAGCTGCCGCGGGCGTCAAACGCACGTGCTTTATACTTCCTGGCTGATGACGTCACCGCGCCTCTGACGTCACCCCCGTCATTTCATTGGTTGTTAGACATGATTCAGAGTGCGGCCCGCCAATGGCGTTCCCCATAGCGTTTCCAGACGCGGCTCGAGTTCCCGGAAGGGAACACCCATTTTTTTTTCTAAAATTGCATATTTTATATAATTATAATTTTTAATGTGATTCACAGTGTACGAATTCATACATTCACGATCAGGTTGCAAGACCACAGGGGCGAAAACAAACAATTAACACATACACATCATAATCACAAAGTTTCAACTTGAAATTGTTAATGTATTAACTTATACTTTATTCCCATTGCCTACTTTAGGCATAAACTATAAATAACTATAAATAACTGCAAGTACATGTCAACTAATGATCATTAATCTGCACTGGTATATCAACTAGCTCTCATTAAGAGTATTAGTAGACTGTTAGGTTACAGTTAGGGTTAGCAGAATACAGTAAGTTGACGTTACTTGTAGTTAGTAGAATTTTGACAGTGGACTATATTTATTTTACATTAAAAAAAAAAAGAAGAAGACGAATAGGAAAAAAGAAAGTTTGAATGTCGTCTAGTGCACATAAGTTTCATAAGTTTCCTTTCCAAGTCAAATTTGTCTTGTGCTCAATGTTTACTCTACAGTAGCAAGTATGAAATGTGGCATTTCTCAATAGAGCTTTATTGCCTCAAAGATATAAAGAAAAGCAGCTGTTTCCATAGAAACTATCAGCAAGTAAGATAACGTTATTTCCTGTGTATCAACAGTAGACTTTTGAATTGCACACACACAAACTGACCTTCGCAATTGTTTGCAAAACCTCTCTTAGTGGACAGTATTTCCAAGATCAACATGGCTCTGAAACTAAAATATTTCTTATGATTTTGTGAAATGCTTTCTTTTTAATTGCAATTTTTTTTTTTTTTTTTGAAAGAAAGAAAGAAAAAAAGCCACTTCAGATCAACACACCTGCAACGGATCGAAACACACCTGCAGTCAAAATGCATTAATTTACCAACAGTATTATTGAACCTATGTGGTCAGCCCCGTGTTCCTACTGTGTTTCTCCAGAGTAATGCTCTCCCTGGGGGCCGATGGGTGACAGCGGCCTGTGATGATGTTATCTGGCTGTCCTGGTTCTCCACTCAAAGTTGCTGTGACTTAGCAGTCTTCCTTTCACACTTTTAAACCACTGACAGTGCTGTGTATGGTGCAACTGTCCTGACAGCGCTGCTGGTGAAGAAAACAGAGTTGCTGACGAGATGTCATGGTCAGAATGGAGTGAGATACTGATGTTGTTAGGAGATGTAGAGTGGTTATGATAAATCTTTCAACATCAACATGGCTTTGTTCATTAAAGTGTTAAAGGAATAGTTTACCCAAAAATGAAAATGCACTAAAAATGACCCCACTCTCTGGCCATCTGAGATGTACAGTAGATGAGTTTGTTTCTTCTTGGAAAAGGATTTGGAGAACCGTAGCATCACATCACTTGCTCACCAATGGATCCTCTGCAGAGAATGGGTGCTGTCAAAACCGAACGTCCAAACAGCTGATAAAAACATCACAATAATCCACTGCACTCCAGTTCATCAATGAATGTCTTTTGAAGCCAAAAGCTGCATATTGCTATCCATTATTAAACCATTGCTATTTGCAGAAATCCAAGTCCATAATCCATTTTAACGCTTCCTCCAGTGAAAAAAAAAATCATCTGCTATGAATCAAGAGAGAAATATACACAGATGAAGCACAGTTTACAAGCCAAAACAGTTATAAACAAATATCTGGGTGGATTTTGATGTGGAATGCCTTTTTTTTTTTTTTTTTGTCCAGAAGAAATTGTTAAAAACGTGTTTATTTCGTTAACTTTGTTATTTTTTTCCTGCTGGTTCGCACTCATGCATGTAACGTTAAGAGTCCATGCATGTAACTTACACATGCTTTCCATGTGGCTAATGCTAGCGTGTGTATATTTTATTTTAAACTAATTGGAAAGAATGCTACTTTAAATTTTGCATTAGTGATTTTTTGTATAGCTGTTAACTAAAATTAGAATATACAAGATCATTACTTGGTGCCTAACCTTTACAGTGGAATTTTATCTGCAACTTTTTCTAAAAGTTTGCTTATGTTCTGTTTTCACAGGTCCATGTGAGAAGATGCAGTGGAAGTGGAAGTTTTGTGAATTTATATGTGACAAACGGGGTTACCTATTAAAACAATATAGGTTAAAACATGGAAGTTACAGCAGAACTGTTCCATTCCCTTGCCTACACCAAGATTGTGCACATTTAACTCCATTAATGCACTTAAGGTCCTTAAAAAGCAGTCATAACCAATTCATACATTAGTTTGCATGTGCCAGACTATTTGTTTAACATAATTAATAGTTATTTAATGACTAATGTCTTGAATGTGTTCTGTTAGGACTCTGCTGATGACCATGTGTTCTAAGACCTTGACCTTGGAATCCTCCTTGTTGAGCGTGAAGGTGCTGTGTGTCAATCCTCTCTGCATCTCAATCCAGCCTCATTTAAGATTGTCATCGAGGGAGAAGTTGTGATGGAAAGCATTAAAGACTTGCCAAAGGCTATGTGCCTTCTCTTTGGACTTACGTATGCACTTCATCTAAACTACCCCAAACCAATGAAGAACACATTCATGTATGCATGTTTAGTCATTCAGAGGGATATGGCATGCTGTTGAATACTATGTTACTGTAAGCAATTTGTACAGTTGTTGACTAGCAAACAAGAATTGCATGTCAAAAAATGTTACTTGTCTTTTTGTAAGTTCATACATGGATGAATACACTGTACTGCCTGTTTTTATGAGCAATAAAAAACATTGGAATGCGGTTAGTTTATTTCTTTATCTAGTGTTATTTCTTAATAACCATTATGTAATATAACATTTATCAATACTTAGAATTAATATTCAATAAGATTTTTTAATATAAATTGTACACCAAAAAAAAATAAATAAATAAATAAATAAATAAATAAATAAATAAATAAATAAATAAATAAATAAATAAATAAATAAATAAATAAATAAATAGTGTGAACTAATGGTTTTCAGTAAAGACTACTAATGCAAACCTGAAATGCAAAAAAATTGTCTACTGCACCCACTAACATTTTTATGTTTATAAAGCTTAACCCGTTTAGTTTTAGATTTGTAAAAACTAATCTTGTTTAGTCAACTAATTCGGGTTAAGAGTGTGGCCTGGTGAGCAAATTTACATTTTGGGGTAAATTATTCCTTTAAATGCAATTAACATGTGTCAAGGTTTGTGAATGAAACCCAACAACTGACAGAATTATGAAGAACGAAACCTTTACTCAAAAACAATATAATGGTCCTATATTCAGACAAAAGATCTGGTAAGCAAAATAGTAACAAAACTAATACACAAAACAGAAGAAGCTTTAATTACCATAATCAACCTGACAACAAACCAGTGCAGGACAGAACACACAATAAGAATAAGGCTGTGTCCAAATTCAGGGTCTACATCCTTCGGAGGACTCATTTGAAGGATGTTACGTGACAGCGCCGCGACGAAGGCTGTCCAAATTCGTTGGATCCTTCAAATGCGGCCCACAAATACATCCTCCTTTCCCCCGAATTGGAAGGATGGGTCTGGTGGATCCTTTCCCGTCCTACCTATCCCATAATTCCTTTCGGCAGAGCACTTCCGGAATTTTCAAATAATAGCGGACGAAGCAAGCAGTAGTAATGATGTAAGTTTAAAAAAAACTGGCGTTTAAAAATATATATATATATATTTTTTTTTTTTACAGCGGTTGTCTAGTCAGGCCTTTGGTTTTAGCGTTAAGCTTTTTTTTTTACATTTGTATGTTTATATGTTAAAAAAAACATCTCTTTCGTAAACTAGCTTCTTTCTTACTGCCTGTGTGAATATCCCCTTACACACAGCTAATTTCTTGTTAGTGATTGAAGCTGTTTTTAACACTTTTAGGGACGAAAGAGCAGTTCTTTTGTTTTGTGCAGTACAGATAACCTTACTTCTTGCTTAGCGTTGTCACGGTTGCTAGGCGACAGGATATGAGCAACAGGTAGGGGAGGGAACTGAAAGAAGGGTAGGCTGTCCAAATTCACAGACACTTCCAGGTTTTGCGGTCTTCGGAGGACCCCTCCTCCTTCAACCGGGTAGGAAGGATCCTAAGGAGGATGCAGACCCTGAATTTGGACACAGCCTAAATAGGGGATGAAATGAGGACGGCAAGAGGGAGAACAGGTGGAGCAAATGAACTAATAAGAAGGGCTAAATGTAAGACAGATGAGCACATGATCCACAGAAACAAAATAAAAGCCATGTGCAGAAACACATGCCGACATGACACGAGCCAGGCCATGTGCCCTCACAAAACAAGTCAGAAGAACACATGGCAAGTGAACAACACAAGCCCTGAGAATTAACACAAACACAAATCAACCTGGAGTGACAGATTCTGTCACTGAAATAAACTCACAGAAGTGACAGAGCTAAAGCAACAACATGTTCACTGTCATTTGCATTCAGATTCATTACGTTCAATCCATCCTAAAGTTGTAAAATGGAAGTTAACTCTACATGAATAATTTCTGTTGCATTAACTGAAACTGGGCAGTGGAGTTTTTAGTTCATAGAGTAATTTGCATAGGACTTGATTGAGGGAGCAAATGTTTCAATTAAATGTTTATTTGTTTGCATATGTTTTTCGAGTAAAGTTCAGGTCTTGATAGAATGTTAAGTTCTGGTGGATTTAAAAGTTAATATGTGTAAGGTATTGTGCTGAACAGTAAGGCTTGTGGAAAGCTCAGTATGTAGTTTTGTTCAATGATCAGTAAATGTGTTACTGTCAGTGAAATGATATATATATATATATATATATATATATTTTTTTTTTTTGCATGTGAATATTAACAGACTAATATTAATTTGCCTTTATGCTTCGTTTCTATTTTGCTTTTAGGGTCTGAAATATGTGTTTTCATATCTGAAATATGTGTTGCATACTTTTATATTAAGTGAAAACACAAATATGAAAGTCTCACAAACTCCCCTTTGCCTGTGCTGTTCAGTGCAAAACATGTAAGTGCATTTTCTACACAAATCAACTGCAGGAAATAAAGTTTTACTCACCAAAACATTTAGACAAAATGCCTTCTGTGGTCTTATCGTTACTATTATTGTTCCCTCTTTGTGCTGATTGTCATGATAACAGCAAAGTGCTTAAACTATCTAAAAACAACCAAGCTATTTCTCTTTATCACACAGTCTATTCTGTTTTCTTGTCTAGAGCATATGTTTCTTCCAGGAATAAATGCTAAATTGTGAAGTTATTAGATTGCAGTAACATGTTTTCCCCTTAATGTTAAAAAATGCCTCTCAGCAGCAAAGAGCAGAAGACAAAACAGAGATAATGGTCTGCAACCATTTTACTAAGTCTTTAATTGGCCCAAGGCACACAGAAGATGTTATGAAAGGTGCTCAATACACATTTAAACTCCTGGAAAATGAGAGAGAGAGAGAAACCATCCTGAGGCAGGCGCACAGACGACAACTAATTCAAAGGTATTAGCAAAATAAATTGCTATTAATTTAGAGAAAAAAGAAAGAGATAGAAAAAAACCTGCTAATCCAAAACAGAGTTTATGGTATGCAAGTGCATTCATTAGCCTGTGAAACTTGCAAGGAGCAATTTTATTTTATATAACTGTTTAATGTGCAGTACATCGCAGTGTATGTATAGCAACATTTAAAGGAAGATGTGATGCACAAATGGCAAGAATCACAATATAATATAAAATCTGATTTATAATGAAAAACATGTATTTTAAAAGGGGGTCCAATGCTGTTTCTTGCTTGTTAAGTTATTTACACTGTTAAAGAGTTGGATTCCCATGCTAAACATGGCCAACGTTTCAAAAAATGATTTGGACGTATAACACAGTATTTCTGTGCCAAATACACACTTCTGGGTTTCTTACAATTTTTGGAAAGTTTTTTTTTCCTTCTTTTTTTTTTTTTTTTTTATTTGCAAAACATACAAAACAGGGAAAATAGATATTGATCAATTCCTACAAGGAACAATCATAAACATATATCAACAGAAAAAAATATATTCTGGATTTGCTTACACCAAATGATGGTGTTATCAATACAGAAAAGAAAAATATAAAAATAAATTACATCCTTTTAGAAATGTTGTCATAATGCAACAAAAATTTGGCAAGTTTCGGAAAGTGTTTTTTTTTTTTTCCCTCGATCATGGCTCTTCATGACGTCCTGAAGGGTGGAACTCCTTATATGGGCATTTCTCCTGGAAAAGCGCGCCCACGCACCCATAGCCCAGAGCAAGCGCAAGAGCGTGACCATCAACGCTGCATTAACGCGCTGCTGCAGGGGACTCGCTCAGGAAGAATGTTTCTAAAGTAGTGTAGTTTTGATTGTAAGGTAAAGATAACCTTGCTCAACTTCCTGAAGAACCCAGCGTTACGTGAACAGTAGATGCAGTTTGTTTTTCCGGGGCAGAGTAGTTTTGCAAGTGTGTTTGTTGACGAACGTTTTATAAACAAGGCCCAGTTCGACGCTGGATTTGTTTGATACTGAAAAATGGAGCGGTCCCAGCTATACAAAATCCCGTTCATAATTCAAACCTGCAGCTGGTAAGTGAAACCGCATCAAATCTATCTGTTTTGTCGGCAATCGTCGAGCACTCGCTCGTCAATATTTAGCTCCGCCCACGGCGCGCCTCCAGGAGCTCGGCTGTTTTCGGAGAGAATCGTAAAGCTGTATTTTTCTTTTGTAAATATGATAAAACTAAAGACTTTTTGGAGATATGAAGGATGCAGTACTACTCTATAGGTACTCAAGATTAATATGAGATTGGGTGAAACTGTGTGTTATGTGTTCTTATCATTGCAATAAAATGCAATATATGTAATAGACACTGTAATGTATCCATCTAAAATCATAATTTGAAAAATGAATCAACTGGAAGTAAGGCTCTCCCCTCACTGTCTGCCAAAAATAAAAAGTATCTAATGCTAAATTAAAGTATAACAAAGTATGTCATATGTGAAGACGGAGTCCAGGTGGTGCTGTGGAGCAGTGTTAAAAGAGAAACATGCATTAATTTGTATATTCTCCCCTAAAATGAGGTTCAAACAAGTGCATTATATTAAACCAAGGTGTAGCATTAGCTTTATAAATAAATAGTTTTTTTTTTTTTTTGTGAAATAATACTCTCAATATGAAACTAAGGGCCTATCTGCACTTGGTTACATGCGTTTTCTCTGATTGGATATCTGTCTGATTTGTTACATTTCCATTTACACTTGGCCACACTATATTTAAATTTAATGGAGTTCATGTCAACAAAAGCAACAGATAAGCACTGAATTCGATTTATTATCTGCTAATTTCAAGATCAAAGACCACAACAGGAGAGAGCATGGCATCAGCAATGGAAAGATAGGTTAGCCTCACTATAAAGATGATTGTGCGTTGAGCATCTACAACTTACTTTCAGTTTCATTTGTGGCTTGCTGAAGAGATACTCATTTGCGTCAGTGCTGTCATATCTGACTATAACATGCCATATAGCCTATAAAACGCTCTCACACATTTATGATTGAAATATTTATAATAAGATGTAAAATTTACATATGTGGTTTCAACAACCAGATGCATTTACACTTGTCTAGTTTCATCTGGAATGCGGCCCAGACCACCTCCTGAAGTGGTTTGAGCAATCAGATTTAAATCCATCAGAAAAGGGCAATTACACCTGGTCTTTTCACAATCGGATAGCTATCCGATCAGAGAAAACGCATGATGTGACAAGTTGTAAACAGGTCCTAAATCTTCATTCAACCAGTTCATATTGAATCATATTATGAATGATTCACTGAATCATTGACTCAGTCAATTTGTTCAAACCATAGATTTATTTAGTAATGAATCACCACATTGTGATGCTCAGTGACACTCAACTACTTTGATTGGAGCTATATTTGTTTGCAAAATTGAGAAAAACATACTATATTGGCAATGGCAATAGATGACAAAAGGTAGTATCCCTATTATGTAGAAGAACCTGTGTTTGAACACTGCTAAAGTTGGAATGCTATTCATGAGGTCTGCAGCATCAAACTTGTGTTGGACCATGAAGAGTGATACGTATAAGGCTGCACTGGAAGATGTGTTTGTGTTTATGTGTGTAACAATACCTATGTATTTAACTGAGAGGTATTTTAAGATAAGAGCCTAGCTCGATAAGATCTAATTAACTGGTATTATTATTATATATCTCAGCAAAGAACCATTCAACCATTCAACTTTCTGAAACCTGAATGTGATTTCGAATTTACCTTCAACAGCACTTGAGGGAAGGCCATGAGGAAAAGTTGAAGAAGGCAAAAAGAACATTTTAAAAAGTTTTTGAGACTAAACATTGCATTATGAATTAAATCAGAGGATTTATATAAAAGACATGACCCTATCAGCGTCTTATTTATTTATTTTTTGCCAGCAGACATCCTGTTGAAAATCCAATCAGCACAGCAAGGTCAGATTGTGAAAGTCTCGCTGCTATTATCATTACCAGCCAAAAAAAACCTTGACTAACCTGTTAATGTTTGAACACAAACACAAGAAATTACATGCCAGCGAAAGCTATTACAGTTCAAGAACCCTTTGAAACACCGGCATAATTGTGGTCGCTTTTTGAAGGAAGACACATAAGTCAGAACTAATTTAAGTCATAAAGAAAAAGTTCAAACAAAAGCTTGAATAGTACAAAATATTTTCCAAACATGTTTTCAGGTGCAAAACAGAGGTCAAATATTAAGTTTTGAGTCTTAGATCTTTGTAATAATGTGTGATTACTCAAGATTAAATATGCAACGGTTATATTGTGTACAAAATCTATAAAACACAGAAATGGTCAACTATTACTCTGGTGCACATGAACTAATTCAACTAATTTAATTAGTTGGTTAAGAAAGGGCAGAAATTACTGTCAGTGGAAAGTCTGGATGTCTAAGCAGTGAACCTCTTAGCGCAGTGATTCAGCATGACGATCAGGCAGCTTGAGGCAGTGGCTCATCCTCCTCGTTGTGGTGAACGCTAATTGGCAGCAGATCACATTCGGGCATCTGTCATCAGCTGAACCAAAATACTCTCTGCTAAGACCAAATGAACCCAACTGACCCTGTTATTAGGACCCAAAAGTTTTGGCCCAGTGAAGAGAGAGCATATTGGCACATGAGGAAATTTAAAGGGGTCATCGGATGCAAAACTCACTTTTACATTGACACTTTTACCTGACATCTGAGTCGCTGAAGACGCACAGGATTAACCTTACTTTTGTTTTTGAAAGGAAAGCACCGTTCCCGATCTACATATGCGTCTATATTCGTGCGAATCAGTCGTGATGCAGCTTCACCCACAGCAGAAGTGAGTATAATGTTTTTTTTTTGTTTTGTTTTTTTAATGCATCTTTGCAAATGGCCTTTCTTAATAATGTGTTGGTTAGCAAGTGTTGCAACTAAACGCAGCTAAATGCGGCTTAAAGGGATAGTTCACTCAAAAATGATAATTTGATGTTTATTTGCTTACCCCCAGGGCATCCAAGATGTAGGTGACTTTGTTTCCTTAGCAGAACACAAACAAAGATTTTTAACAAAAAACGGTGCAGTCTGTCAGTCAAATAATGGCAGTCAATGGTTACCAAATCTTTAGAGGAAAGAAAAACATATACATAGACAAATCCAAATTACACCCTGCGGCTCATGACGATACACTGATATCCTAAGACACGAAACGATCGTTTTTTTGTGAGAAACTGAACAGTATTTATATCATTTTTTACCTTTGATACACAGCCACGTCCATCTCTCCTGAGCACGAGTTTAGCTTTCGGCTCGTTACATGTAAACGCGCTCTGGCGTAGAATACGCAAACGCCGGAAGCTATCTGTCGCGTGTATACGACACTCATTGTTTACACAGTGCACACAGACTGTGGGTATAGCGGCTATTCAAAATGGTAATTACTTGCGCTTATCCTGATTGTTCAAACCGATTTAAAGTTAAAAGATTACATTTGCTTGCGCAAACTCATCCGGGACTTTTAACCGATTTCCCCTTCCGGCGTTTGCGTATTCTACGCCAGAGCGCATACACATGTCACGAGCTGGATGCAAAGCTCGTGCTCAGGACAGATGGACGTGGCTGTGTATCAAAGGTAAAAATGATATAAAAATCTTTGTTTGTGTTCTGCTGAGGAAACAAAGTCACCTACATCTTGGATGCCCTGGGGATAAGCAGATAAACATCAAATTTTCATTTTTGGGTGAACTATCCCTTTAAGTAAACATTACGGCTCGTCATCCCACGGCAGAGAGGGGCAAGGCGAGCAGAGCTCATTAGCATTTAAAGGAACATGCAACAGAATAGCTCACTCTAAAAAGGGCTGATTTTGACAAGGCAAAAAGAGGGTTTTTTACACTACCATTGAGAAATTTTAACCGAAGTATGTTATAGACTTCTCATTAAGACCTTAAAGAATCATATCAACTTGTGGAAAATGGGCAGCCGATGACCCCTTTAAGGAACCTGTAAGACCTTCATTCATCCTAATTAAAATATTTTTTTTTTATAAAATCCGAGAGCTTTAATGGCCCTAAATAGACCGCAATGCAACTGAAACATTCCCAGGCCCAGAAAGGTAGTAAGGACATCGTTAAAATACGCCATGTGACATCAGTGGTTCAATCTTAATTTTATGGAGCTACAAGAATACTTTTTTTGTAAAAATAAAACAAAAATAATGACTTTATTCAATAATTTCTTCTCTTCTGTGTCATTTTTCAATAGGGCGTCCATCTCAGTTCATCATCTATATACAGTTAAAAAAGTCTTCTCGTAGCTTCATAAAAGTTATGTTCCAAATTTGAAAGCGATATTACATAAATTGTACCTGTACAATACCTGTATATTAAAGAAGCAATTCATTGCTCCAAACACATATGCATATTCTTTTTTTCTGCTCGGCAACAGTGTTCAAGAAATGAAATAAATAAATGAAAAAATAAAATGAGAAATCAGTTTAAAGTCAGGCACTGCTCTCAGACCGTAAACAATGATGAACCAGATCCATTATTTATCATCCCTACCGAGTCTTAAATCAACATCAGCATGATTGAGGAAATAGATCTTTTATCAAATAAGCAGCAGTTCGTCACCTCACGTTTCCAAACTTGTGTTCGTCTGCGGCGCAGCAGACGATGGGGAACTCAATGTTCTTCTTGGGAGAAGAGCGGGTCAGGGGTCGCCGTTCCACTTATGTCTGCATGTAACGCTGAATAAATTGGCCCGGCAAAGAGAAGAGCAGGTCAGTGTTTTTTTGTTTTGACAGCAGGTTTCAGACCAGTCTTGTTTTAAATCTGGCCTTGGTGTCACAGTAAGCGAGAGGCTAGTGTTTGGACAGCTAAATGAGTTTCATATGAGAGGAATATGAAAGACGAAGCACAGTTTTAGCGCATTTGACATATAGAGCTGGTTGTGGTAGTCTTCTAGTTTGGACAAAATTTGGGAATATAACCCATTTATTGTGTATGTGAAGTGAATTTTTCACTTCAAGTGAAGTTAATTGGTTTTTGAATAGGAATGGCAATTCAAACAAATTCATCCACAATGCCCAATTAATCAATCAATATTGAAGGTGGAACTATCTTGACTAAGAAACTGCTAGTACAGTTTCTAAATAATTACAAAGAAATGGCAATTAACACAAAATACTGAAAACATACACCAACAATATTAGTTTTATTTACAACTTTGAAAAATCATATTGTACTGTGTTATAATCTTCCAAAAATGATTTATGTGGAATATAACATTAAATATTGATTAATCTGGCTGAGTCTAATTGAGTCTGAGTCTAAGGGCCACACATAATGCTGACTCAAAACTAAGTATTTTATCATGTATTATATATTGATATAGACATAGAAGACCATTTAATAAAATGATGACAAATTCCTCAGTACAGTCTGGTTTATTTCATTGCTAAATCATATGTTTATACACACATACTACCTCCACCCCTAATAAGCATTTGGCTTGCTACTGTTGGCAGAATGAATTTAGCTGTAGGTCTAATAAAGCTGAAATCAAATAAAGCACTCTGCAAATGTGCAAACCCACTTGGAGGGGCCATTTGTAATTTCCATAATGATGTTACAGCAGCAAAGGCATTCGACATAAGAACTCAGAGAAAACTCCATGTGTGAAGATGTCTAATTCTACTCCGTTGCTTAAAATAATAATAATAATAATACTGCTAGAACTTAGAAGCTGAATTTTCAGCATCATTACTGCAGTCTTCAGTGTCACATGAACCTTCAGAAAGCATTCTAATATGCTGATTTGCTTCTTAAAAAAAATAGTTCTAATTATTATTATTATTAGTGTTCAAAAATATATATTTATTTGTTCGTTTGTTGGTTTAGGGTAAATAGGATTAACTTATTTGCTTGTGTGTTTGTTTTATTTTATTTTTTAATCAATCAATCAATCAATTAATAATTAATTAATTAAGGGGAGACACTGCAGACAAAAACGCTGTTTTTTCACGAACCTATTAAGTTTGAGATTTTGGGGTTTTGGTTTTTCAAAAAGTGTTTTTTCAGACTAGTGGAAAGAAAACATCCAACATACACTGTTGAGTGTTTCTTTTATAGCCCTTAATCTATTTGTGTCAATATATTTCAATTACAATCCATATTTTTAAAGGCCGTTTTCTCAAATTAGTTTTTTTTTCTACACTGAGCCATAAATCTCCACTTCAGTGACACTTACACACACCAAACTTTACATTTGTATTCTTGTCTATGTCCTGAAGGTTTTTACAGAGGGATTTGTTCATATATAATTTTCTTTTATACTTTTTATTTCCCCAATAATTGTAAAAAAAAATAAAGTGTTTCCTGTCTGTTTTTTCTGAATCATGTCGTGACAAAATCAGATACCCAAAATTCCCCCTATAAAAACTTTTTACTCTAATATGTCAAAAAAAAAAAAAATATATATATATATATATATATATATAAATAAAATGAACAAGACTGTTTAATAAACTGACTTGTGTTTAGGTTTTTGTACTAGAAATGTATACAAATCGGTGTATGCATATCTCATTTGCATATCTAAACCTAACATTTTAGAAAGCTTGTAGTACAAAAAATGTTTGCAATTATCAAAGTAATCAATCCACTGGGTAAGGTGATAACTATTACTATTATTATTATTATTTTTTTTACCTGCAGTGTCTCGCCTTAATGAATAATATATGTATATATCTGTGTGTGTTAAAAAAAAAAAAAAAAAAAAAAAAAACATGTTCCAGATCTTTGACCACTAGTGTATATTACAGATACCATTAAATATTAGGTGGACAAATATAAACGTGATCAGATATCAGATTACAACAGTGTGCTCAAATAATTTCCCACATTTGCACACTGCAATTTTCACTTGCATTTGCACAAATGCTCAACTGTAGAGTGTTGTAAAACTGCATGGCACATTCTGTTCTATAATTACATGAGGTTAATTAAAGGAAGATTTTAGCAAAAAACTAAATGCAAACTTGCAAGCCATTGATGATTTGAAAAATGAAGTTTCCACATCGAAGCATAAGACTTGTGAGAATATGACTATGAGTGACAAAAAGCATGATTTAAACTCAAAGTGTTAATTATTCTGTACTACACATTTTTAAAGAATTGGCGCATATATTTGCAGATGCAGTTTTTATTCATATTCATAGTCAACATCTTCTCTTCCACAGCATGAGGGGTGGATAATATGGATGGGTTCAATGACTGAATTCATCAATTTAAGCAAACAGACACACGCTGATAATTTCCTTGTGTCAGAAATTATCATATCCCAGCAGCGCATCACAGCAATCAATTTCAATTTAATACAGTTTTATATATCGCACACACGCAGCATTGCACGCGTTCAACCCCCCAAACAACCTCTCAACTCCAGAGTTGTTTGGAAAAGGCAATTTTCAGCTTAAAGTCTTGACAAGCTTTGTGAGGCATGACGTCTCAGCCCTGCCATCAATCAACACCTGTTCAACTGCAGGCCAACAGAGCCAGACACACTTATTTCTCTGCCCTGTGAAAAATGTCAGCTCTTATGTCATGCTTTTTTTTTTCTCTTGATGCTGTTTAGATCAGATCATAGTGGAGATCATATAAGACTCAAACAATCTTTCAGGTGTGTGTGTGTGTGAGAGAGAGAGAGAGAGAGAGAGAGAGAGTACCTTGTTCGACAGATTTGATATGACTTGATTTAAGTGATAAGCATATTCTGAAATGTAAACAAATTTTATAATAAAATAAAATAACGTAAAAGCAAATAATAAAATAGCACATTTTTCTTTTCTTTTTTTATTCTGACATAACGGAACATTTCTGAAATATCAACAAAGTGTAAACATTATTGATTGATGGATTAAAAACATATTTTTTATTTGTATTTATCCATCTGGCCGATGCACTGCTCTATAGCTGATTTTGTCCCTTGAAATTACAAAAAGAGTAGTGTTTTTAAACAATGTTTCAGAAACCAAAGTTTGATTACAGTTTACAGCATGTACTTTCATCTGGTGCGAAATATATGCCAATTTGCCTGAGGAGTGAACCATTGTAATAACCGACTTTTAAAAACATTAACCCCCAAAGGACATTGAACGGCACATTAAATCAATAACACACGCTGCCCTGCATCATATTTGCTGAATGAAATCCAAAACTTGTTTCTTACTAATGTTGGGCTGCTGGTTCCAAAAATAGAGTCTGTTTTACTCAAGCACTTCACACTTTCTCTCAAAACAGGTCAAATTTTAGCATAGGAAACATTATTTACACTTAACTAGTATCTTATTCGCATGCATATTACTAGCATATTGTTTTTTATTGGTACTTATAAAGTACTTATTAATGCCTTATTCTGCATCAACATATTTTATATCCATTATTTCAACCCCATACCTAATTGTAACAACTACCTTAATAACTATTCATTATAAGCAGCAAATTAGGAGTTTATTAATGGAAAACTCTTAATAGTAAATATGTCTTCCCTACACTTTTAAAAATAAAAGTGCTTTACGATGCCATAGAAGAACCTTTTTTGGTTTGTTTAAATGGTTCCATAAAGAACCTTTAACATTCAGATTTTTTTTTTTTTTTTTTTTGTGTGTGTGTGCTAAAAGAAGGTTCTTCAGTTTATAAAAAGGTAAGAAAGAGATGGTTCCTTTAAAAATCTTTGATAAAATTGTTCTTTGTGGAACAAAAAACGGTTATTCTATGGCATCGCTGTGAAGAACCTTTTTAAGCACCTTTATTTATTATGTTCAAATAGTCACACAAATTACAGATTTTGTATTGAAAATAACATAAAATAAACTTATTTGACATTGTGTTAATGTTCCACACGTTTGCTTGTAAATTAATAATACTAATAATAATGTATGACTTTAGTCTTCAGTCTTTTGTCCTTTCACTGATTAGTTAGACATGTACTCTTCCATTAGAGCAGTTGGACAATTAATCCTGCTGATAAAACCCTGATGAGTTCAGCATTGAAACACAATAATAGAGACAGGAAAAGTAACGCAACAAAGCCCAATGCAGTGGGGATGGTTTCTCGGCCTCTCCGGTCCGGTCCTTTTGATCCGTGTTGGGAAAAATGAGTGCACAGACCATTTGCTGGGAGGCCTTACCTCAAATGGGTCTGGGCAAAGAACCCCTATATCCACCTTTCATTTTCCATTTCAATCAGCAAATGCAGTCATTACCGCACTCCATTTGCTGCTGCATTATGTTGACAAAATAGCCCATTACTAACATGAAGTTGGAGAAAAGCAACAGGACTTTTTGCCTGAATTAATTCCAGGCTTCAACCAGAGCTAGAATTATGACTTCAGAAATGTTGCATTGCAGGCCTCATTTACCTTCTGCAAAACACAGGCCATAAAAAGAACCGGGAAGTGGAAATTCTGTTCTATCTCACACACTCGCATACATCTTTGTGGCTTGTGCAGGCCACTGTTGAAGGCGGCATAAAATAG
This sequence comes from Garra rufa, assembly GCF_049309525.1. NCBI lineage: Eukaryota > Metazoa > Chordata > Actinopteri > Cypriniformes > Cyprinidae > Garra > Garra rufa. The sequence continues at coordinate 8,186,833 of NC_133365.1, read as the reverse complement.
ACTGAATAGAAGCAATCCGGCTCAGAGAGATACTCAGTCCTCTACACCAACACATACAAACCAGACAGAAATAAATAGGGAAGGTTTACTACCTTAGCAAGAGTATCATAATAAAATAGTGGGACTAATCAAATACTACTAAAATAAATTTAATTTTAGCTGGAAACTGCAGTGAATTACATGTGTATATGTGATTTTCACGAACATGTGGGTATTTATTTGTGTTGATTACATTAGATAACAACATGACCAACATATTGTCAACCAACTATCATTTCTTATCTGAAATTTTCTCAGTGAAACCCAGTACACGTCTTAGACGTGATGTGGTAGTGAAACTACATAAAAAACACCAGAACAATACATCAGAAATAAATCAGTGCACATAAAAAACAGCTGAGTTGGTTAAAATCCAGAAGGCCATGCTTGCACAGTGTAGGAAATGAAACCCTGAAGGCAATGGACTGGTTTGCAGGTTGTGACGCTTGGCTGAAGTCAACCTTTCTTTGAAGTTGCTGGTGCCACCTTTACATTGTGCTAACCTCAGTATTAAATGTCATGCCTAGAGAACTTATAAAGCATTTTCTGTCAACCAGAAGCCAAGGGTTGAACGCTTCAAATGTGCCAGTGCAAACAAAAAGATGACCTTTTGCAGTAGGAACAATAGCAATCTAAAGATGGTCCTTTTTTACATTTGGTAAAGGCATTTCAGTCCTGTGTGCCTGCTACATAACCTTATTTACACAAATTACTGATCAGTATATGGAGTCAGTCAGTTTATGTGGACATATCAGAGATTATTTACTAAGTATAATTGGGTAACACTTTATTTTGACATTCTAACACTTTAGACATTCTCCTAACAGTAAGTAGCTTTGCAACTCATGTCTGCCAGCAGTCATTAGAGTATTAGTAGACAGTCTTCTTAATATCTTCTAACACTTTATTTTGATGGGTTCACAACATACAACATACTGACTATAATAAACTTTGCAAGTACATTTAATATATATTACCCACAGGTAATCAGGCAAGTCAGGAACCAACAGCACCGGATTCTCCTGGTGGTCCCCCTCTGGAAGAACCAGCATTGGTTATCAGAGCTGACTCAGCTGCTCGTAGCCTCTTGACCGATTCCCCTGAGGCGGGACCTCCTCTCTCAGGCAAACAGGACAATGTGGCACCCCCAGTCCGACTTTTGGCAATTCGATTGAAGCCTGCAAACCTCTCAGACTGTGTGTTGAACACTATTACAGAGGCTAGAGCCCTATCTACAAGCGTCTCTTTGCCCATAATTGCTCTGTTTTCTCTGCCCTCTGATAGGGCCCATCTACTTGTGACTTATCAGTGATATTGTCCTTCCTACAAGAGGTGCTGGATAAGGGGCATTCCCCATCCTCGCTCAAGGTTTATGTGGCACCTATAGCAGCTTCCCATGCTCCTATAGCGGGCCAGTCGATGGGGAACAACTTAGTTGTCCATTTCAGAATCCACCTCAACCCCTCACTGTCTCTACATGGGATCTAGTGCATAGGGGACTTGCATGTGCTCTCTGTGAACTGACTTGCCTAAGGTGCTCTCCACTCTCCTTTAAGAGCACCGGTCTTAACTTTCTCTGCGCTTGGTCCCTCAGAAGAGGACCAGGAGTTATATTTGCTCTGCCTCATCAGGGCGCTGAAAATTTAGATTGAGCGTTCCGCCCCATTTAGGCAGTCAGAACAACTATTTGTTAGCTTCGCTAACCATACCGAAGGGCGCTCGGTCACAAAGCAAAGACGTTAGAAATGGATAGTTGACACTATTACGCTAGCCTACTCTTCCTTGGGCCTGCAATGCCCCACTGAAGTACGAGCCCACTCCACTAGAGGTTTTTCCCTCGTCTTGGGCATTGTGTAGTGGTGAACCAGCTTTGAGGAAGAGTTTTGACCGTAACATGCTCGAACTCACCAGGTCTGCGAGTTTAGCCCATTTTTTTGCCTGTGAGATTTCTTGCTTGTCCCTCTAAGCCCCGAGTTCTTAAGGTGAGTATATATTATGTATATATTCCCATAGTGTCTTAGCAGACGCAGTATAAGTGAAGATTGATAGGAAACATACTCAGTTACTGAAATAACCTTGGTTCCCTGAGATACGGGAACGAGTACTGCGTTGCTAGCCATGCGATGTAGCTGCACAACTCAGTCGTCACTTCAGTCAAAGTAAAGTGAGGATCCCGTAGTGAAACGCCCTCTTATATAGTCCATCCTGGCGGGATTCACCGCCATAGGATCATGCAGCACCGCTGCCGAGCCATAGGTTCGTTTTTTAGTTACTGCATGACCAATGGCCGTACACTTACACTGCGTTATTGAAAGAAAAGCTTCAGGTAAGGAGAAAAAAAAGACTTTTTCCATAGCGTCTTAGCAGATGCAGTACTCGTTCCTGTATTTCAGGGAACCAAGGTTACGTTAGTAACTGAGTACGTTTCATTCAGTTTTTTTTTTCTTCTTCTCACAGAAGCACTGCAAGTGTGTGATGTGACCTTGTGTGAATCCATGTCTTACACTATCCTGCAATTTCCACTGGTTTTAAAACACACAACAAGCTGCTTATTGCTTGGCAGTTCGGTCCGGTCCTCGGAAAAACTGTAACATCAGGGCAGTAATATTATTATTATTATTATTATTATTATTATTTTTATTTATTTATTTATTTATTCAAGCATTAGTATGTTTTAGTACTGTTTTAGTATGTGAGTTAAAATTCTGTAATTTATCACTAAAAATGTGCAGTCACAACTGAAGCGTGATGTTTTATCAGAAATGAAGTATACAGTATGAACTATCAACTAATATGTTATGATAATGTTTGGTGTAACAGATATTTAAACTGATAAATCCTTAACTTTGAAATCAGTACGATGAACATTATGCCTTTTACAAAGAAAGATTAAGTTCAAGTGAAGTTACACTTGTAATATTGTTAAAAAATTATGGATTTACCTCTAAAACATTTTTAATAAAACATCAAAAAATATATTTACAAGGTATATATATACACACACACATATATATATACATATATATATATATATATATATATATATATATATATATATATATACACACACACACACACACACACACACACATACATATATATATATATATATATATATATATATGTATGTATGTATGTGACCCTGGACCACAAAACCAGTCATAAGGTTAAATTTTACAAAACTGAGATGTATACATCATATGAAAGCTCAATAAATAAGCTTTCTATTGATATATGGTTTGTTAGGATAGGACAATATTTGGCCGAGATACATCTATTTGAAAATCTGGAATCTGAGGGTGCAAAAAAATCTAAATACTGAGAAAATCACCTTTAAAGTACTGTTGTATAAAATATACTAAAGTGTACTTCTTTTTCACAAGGGTTTAGTAAATGTAGTGTGTAGTACAGCAGAAAGACAAGTATTTCGTTCTAGAAAACATCACTTTTCTTTATGGCCTCAGAATGTGTTCCTACTGAACTGCCAGATAATTTACATTTTAAATCAAACTGGAGGATGACAGACCTGAAATTGTTGGAAGAGCCATTTAAAAAGGTTTACTTGTTATTTTAATCCTCGTTCTCCTACAGGAAATGCTGCTCTGCTTTCTTCCCGTTCGGCTTTCAACAAATAATCAATCCAAAGCATTTAATTAAAGGCCAAACTCATATTAAAACCTTTTTCGTCATAAAATGTCTCTCTGCATGGAGTCTGACTCTGTGTTTGCCATTCGTTCGCTATTTCTGGGGGGAAAAGGCTTGGCACTGCTGGCATTTGTTTGGATGTGTGACCTTTTAAAGATTCTAGAAATCTAAAGCCATCTTGTTTTCCCTCCTGAAATTCCCCAGATGTGCAGCTGGAGGGAGACTGACTGGATGGAAAAATAACCTCAAGGTCATGTGTTGTTGGAGTCGGTGTGTTGTCACACCAGCATGTTAGTGACTGCTGCTTGTTTGACTCAGAAAAGTGCTGTCAAATCTAGACTCCTGCTTGATATGGGTGATTGCAAAATTTTAACCCGGTAAAGGTCACTGCAAAATATGACCAAACGATTGACACACAACCATGGGATCAGATCTAGTGGGCGTGTTTGTGTGCTGCACACATGAAAAACGATAGGGTGTGAGGGGAAAAATGACTTGAATAGTCAGCAAATTATAATATTGTACAGTACAAGTTTATGACAGACTCTCAAAGGCTAGTACAATTTTTATGACATCTCTTCCTTTGTCAGTTTTATGTGTTGTGCCTAGCAAACATTCTAAATTGAATTATACATCCAGACACTCAAAGGAGTAGTTTGAAACTGATACATTTTCATTCAGAGTGTTTTAAAATAGATTTTTGAATATGAAAATGTACCAAGTTCTGGACCTCAGTGACCTCAGTTGTTTATAGCTTTGGTTGCTGGACCAGTGACGCAAGATATTATAATTAAATATATGTTTTGGTTATATTTATTTTAAGGTGTCATTGTTACAGCGTAATTATACATTAAAGTACTAAGTAATAATAATGTGGGTTAGGGTAGGGTTTGGCATAGGGTTACTTGCATGTAATGATGCATAATTAATTGTTGTTATAACAGTAAGTACATTCAACGTGTAACAAGGACACCTTAAAATAAAGTGTTGCCAAGTTTTTTTGTTGTTTTTTTTTTTTTGTCGTTTTTTTGTCTTTCTTTACTGCAGAACTTGGTACTTTTCAGACACTTTTTATCCAAAGTACCTCTATTAAAGGTACAGTTAATCCTCCTGGAGCAACCTGGTGTTAAGTAATCACAAGAACTCGATGTTGATGGATCAACATGTATTAGCTTGCATAAAAGGACCACAAAAACCAAAAAAAGAAAAGACTTGACTAAAGTAGGGACAATTTATTTTTTTTCAGGGCCATATGATATTATAACGTCATTTTTTGTTATCAGCTCTTGAACATCTGTTATATCAGTGTTTCATGTAGCGATAATTAATCTAAAGCACCACAGCTAAACAAAGTATATTTTATTTGTTTTGTGTTTGTTGCAGTGTGAATTATGTAACACTCCCACAAATTAATTTAAAGGAAATCTGTTCTGTGACAGTTCTTGAATTAAAACACATTTCAATCTGTCAACAAATTCATAATTGATGCTGGGGTCTGTGTCATAGGGGTTTATTCACAGGTCTAAGTTATTCAGAAAAGCCATCAAAATTGGAGTTCTATTTCAACCAAAGCACTGGAGGATCTTAAAGATAATTTCCATGGTTCTTGATTGATCTGTGATCTATGGTTAAGTTGGTCACTGATTAACTTTGCCTCATAGAGGAAACTCTTGCAGGTTATTCTCAGTCCACATTCAGTTTGTGATTTGAAAGCTTCACTGGAGTTTTTTTGTTCGTTTGTTTGTTTGTTTCTTTTCTATTTTTAATATTATCCTCCTCTTCAGGTACACTGAAACAAAGTTGGTGTTGGATGTCAGAAATGACTGGTAAATTTTGTAAACAGTTACTAAGAAACAAAGTAGCAGAATTAAACATTATTTATTGATTGATTTATTTATTAGCAGAAAGACTGAAATTGTATTTTCTTGTAAAAAAAAAACTTTTGTTTAAAACTTTTTTTTGTCTAAAACATTTTTTTTCACAGTGTATGTGCATTGAAAAGGCATCTGTGGCTGACCTTATTGCATTTGCAGATGCAAAATGTATAGGACTAGAATATTTAATAATATAATTTGTAATAATTTAATTTACGTGTTGTAGAGCAAACTACAATTTTGCTATTTGGATCTTTTTTATAAAAAAAATAAAAAAAATGGTATTATGACTTTAGACCAGTTTTGCATCATAGTGCCAAAATCTCAAAGCCAGATCATTACTGGCTTCTCTGGCACACATAACAGACAAATGCCCTTTAGTCCCTCTGAGCTCTGGGACATGACATGTAACCTTTACACAAGGACACAAGCACATGCGGGTAATAGCCTTGGACTCCTGATTAAAGACAGGAGCTCTTCCTTTCAGAGTTCATCGGATGGCTCCTCTCGTTCTTGTTAGATGTGGCACGGTGGACGACTTTTACGCCATCTAATTAGAGCTGGGTGCTGGTTGGCGAGGGGAGGTGGGAGGGCGTGACTGCTTTGCCGAACAGAGATGTTGCCGATGCAGATTCCCAGTGGCGTTAGCACTGGCAGATCGATATTGTCTCTGTTAATGAGAGCCTTTGATAAATGGGGAAGTCAACACTGTTGGCTTTGCTCTGGCCCGTTTGCTCTACTCTCTCGATCAACGCAAACATTTTGAATGGATTTTCGAAGGTAGCAATTATCTCTTAACGTCCACATAAAAGCATGTTAATGGCGGGCATAAAAGTTCTTTATTTGAAGCATAAAAGGGCTAGAGGGAATATATGATAAGGACAGGAGAAAGAACATTATGGCTATGGAAACGCAGAATTACATGTGTGACCCTTTGCTGTCATGGCCTCCAATCAATAGTGAGTTCAAAATACGTTTAGGCCAAATGATGACAACCTCAGCTTGTGAACGCTGACAAAAAACTGCTCGTAAACCCAGGGGTCATGCATTTATTCAGTATGTACGTTGGATGATTGCAGCGGTTCAGCAAACTGAGTATGAACGTAGTACATTTGTTGCACATGTTTTTTTGTTTTTTTTGTTTTGTTTGTTTCCCACTAAGGTTTATTAGAATAATAATACTTAAACAAGTGGGAAAAAAGTTATAAGGGAAGAACTAATCTCTGAATTTGCCAGTTAGGCATATCCAATGTTTAAAAGAAATTCAGATTTGTTGAATGCACAGAGCAGCACAATAAATATCTTTAATTAGAAATATATGCAATATATGCAACTGTGTTTTTATGTGCTGTTCAGTGTTATCTTTAACTACAATATAGAACATCTACAGACTATTCATAAAGGTACTGGATATATAGCATAAGATGAGGGAAAATGCTCTTCTTAAGGACAATGTGAATGTATTTGCATATAAGTTTAGCATGTGCAGGGTGATGATGATGCATCAGCCAATGTGTTATTATATAAAATAAATAGAAGCATTTGCTCATTTCCTTGTTATAGCACAAAATGTAAACTTTTTCCACTACTGGTGTAAGATGGCACCCCTGGGTAACCTTTAACAGAAATATAAATAATTGTGTTTTTACAATGCCTTGCAAAAGTATTCATACCCCTTCATTTTTTCTTTTTTTTTTCTTATATGTTTTGGAATGTTGCTGTCTTATTTAATGAGTATGATTTGGAAAGGCACACATCATAATAAAAGGTCTAACAGCTGAAAATGCATATCAGAGCAAAAACTAAGCCCTGAGGTAAAAAAATAAATAAAATGCATGTAAAGCTAAAAAACAGGATTGCATCAAGCCACACACCTGGGAAAGAGTTCAGAAAAAAAAAAAAAATCCTGCACAATTGAAGGTTCATAGAAGCAGGTAGTTACCCTTAACAGAAGAAGTTTGAAACAACCAGGACTCTTCCTAAAGCCAAACTGGCCAAACTGAGCAATTTATGGAGAAGGGCTTAGGTTAGAGTGGTGACCAAGAACCTGATGGTCACTCTAGTTGAACCTCATGATCATATGTGGAGATAGGAGAAATCTACAGAAGGACAAACATCACTGCAACACTCCACCGATCTGGGCTTTATAGCGGTGTGGCAAGACTCAATCCTTTTCTTCAATGAAGACACATGAAAACACACTTGGAATTTGCCAAAAAAATAAGCACCTACAAGACCCTCAGACTCTGAGAAACAAGATTCTGTGGTCTGATGAACCTCAATTCCAAGCATCATGTTTGGAGGAAACCAGGCACTGCTTATCACCTGCAGAGGACCATCCCAAAAGTAATGTGTACTTGTAGCAGCCTCATCCTGGGGGGGCTGTTTTTCAGTGGCAGGGACTGAGGGACTCATCAGAGTAGAAGAAAAAATATTGAGAACCTTAATGAAAACCTAGTCCAGAGCATTCAGAAGCTCAGACTGGGCAGAAGGTTCACCTTCCAACAGGACAGTGACCATAAGCACACATCAAGCATGGCTTTAGTCAACGCTGTGAATTTCCTTGAGTGGCCCAGCCACTGCCTGTGGAAAACAGGAGGGAAAAAATATACTGCAATACTGATTGTTAGCAGTACACCTTCACTGATCTGTACTGGTTTGACATGCCGGCAGGCTCTGTAGCTGCACAGTACTGGTGTACTGTAAGACCAGAAGAGAATAAATCAGAGAGAAAAGAAAGCTAACAACATGTTTTTCACGGAGTCCCACTGCTGTGACGTTCAGAGACGGGGAGCGGGTGCTGGGACTCGTTTGGTGACTAAGGCCCGCTGCTTCAGGCTGCCATTACAGATGACATGGAGACTGCAGCATCCACACCAGCGGCACCGCATACAAACACTGACAGACTCCACACAGTTAAACTCCTTAATGAGGTCGCTGCCAAGTAACCCCCCAGGACCCCAACTAATCAGACCAATCTTCTTCACGTTAACGCCTGCCTGCCTTTTACACGTCCATCTTCTTCTCCTGTTCCTAAATCAGAAGGGCTGAATCACATTCAAACCAAAACAGATGCAAACAGCCTTCCATGGTAACATCACCATTAACTGGCTTTATTCAAGTCAAAAATAACATTTAGATGGATTCATTTTGGCATTTGCTTTCATCTAAAGCAACTCACAGTGCATTCAAGATTCAAGAAAACATTTTCCCAGCGTGTTTGCTGTCAATGACACTAGTGTTGTGTGACAAAACATTGCAGCACTGTTTCTGTATTATACTGTGTAGGGTACACAAGAATAAATATATTTTATAGTATGTCTCCCTTACTCATTAGCATTGGAAATGTAGTTAAATATTGCCTTGTTAAACGTTTAAATGAATAGTTCACCAATAAATTTAAAAAATGATAACAATGTCCTCATCCTCAAGCCATCGAAGATGTAGATAAGTTTGTTTCTTCATCAAATTTGGATAAATTTAGCATTAGGTCACTCGATCATCAATGGATCCTCTGCAGTAAATGGGTGCCGTCAGAGTGACAGTCCAAACAGCTGATATAAACATCAATAATCCACAAGTAATCCACACCACTCTAGCCCAACAATTACCATTTTGTAAAGACAAAAGCTGTGTGTTTGTAAAAAAAAAAAAAAAAATCCATTATTAAGACATTTTTTGAACGCTCATTTTCAAACAGATATTCTGGCCTGAAACTCACAGCAATTTCTAAATGCAACATAATCACGGTGTTTACACTTAACAGGGGGATCAACCTGGTAATGGTTTACGTATAATTGACTATGAATGTTAAACTAGAAAGTATGCAAAATATCACACTTCATTTTTAACTTGGAATAAATTAATTGATGTATCACATCTATCAGAAAAAAAAGCTGCATTATGCTTTAACATGTCATCATTAAAGTCTGACCTCCGCAACTCTTTTCCTTTTCTTTCCTGCTCTCGTAAATAAAAATACAAGTTTTAGTCTGTTGGTTAGTTAGGACGATGCGTTAAAAGTAAAATTTAAATTTCCTGGCATAATTTCATAATCTCCATGTGGCATTTGGGGGATAATAATAAATACACATTCACTAATAGGTTGATGTGGCAATGGTTATACATTTTTATTTATTTTTTTCTTAAGCCTAGGTAGAAAGAGATCAATGCATTCGATCACTTGACCTATAGATTTGAAAGCTGTAACAAGTCCTGCTGCAAATAATTTCCCTATTTTCTCCCAATGCATGAATAGAAGAGTAGAAAGGGCTACATAATTTAAGTTTTCAATGCAAACATGTCAAATAAATGAAAAGGAAGGGGACGTCCATGGTCGTTTCTGCTTCTTTGGATATTTGTGAAAGACTACATGTTCTTTTGAAGGAGAAGTCTATTCAGATGCAAATATTTTCAACCACCTCACAAAAGACATCATGTAGCACTTCAAAAACTAGTTTATTTGTTTTCTTTTTTATTATTATTACTCAAGCTTTTGCATCTCAAGGTCATTCCCATTCACTCTGTTTGAAACTATTCAGCAATACAACAAGAATAATCTGTATCAACATTTTGTTCAGACATAAAAGGGAATTGAAAGTGGATTTGTCTCTTGTTTGGAACGTAAATTATGCAAATGTGCTTCTTTCCTGTAGACTAATACTAATGTCTGATGACTCACAGCAATTACCGCTTTAACTTTCAACTAATTTTTGCTGAAAACAATGTGCTGGACCGGGCCAATGGTTTCACACCTTAAGCTGCAAGGCCAAAATCATGCGGCGTTTCCTGCCCTTAAAGTAGAAGTTCACTCTACAGATAATTTACTCACCCCTGTTGTCAACCAAGATGTTCATGTTTTTCTGTCTTCAGTGGTAAACAAATTATGTTTTTTGAGGAAAACATTTCAGGGCTTCTATGGTGCCCATGAGTTTGAACTTCCAAAATGCAGTTTAAATGCAGCTTCAAAGGGCTCTACACAATCCCAGCCAAGGGAAACGTTGGCACTTCTGCAGCAATGTGGGATGATTTTGAAGGAGAAAATTTGAGTTTTTTTAACCTATCCTAACTGTCTTAAACCAGAATACACAAGGTACACGCAGAGCTAGAAAAGATGAGCATTTGAGGTTAAAAAGTATATAAACTTGACAGAATCTGACATTTCGTCCTTATATAAAGATTTAATAATAATAATAATAATAATAACATTTTACAGTGAAACGTTATAATTTATTAAAACTTCAAAATACGATAATGAGTGGATGCTTGGGTGCTGTCCTGTTTCACTTTACTGTTATCCTTTTAGCCAAAAGCCAAAGCAACTTAAATTTATTACATTTGTCGATGCATAAGTCCGATATCAGCAAAGGCACAAGACAAAAAATGTACATTTCGCAATTGTAAAATTATGTTGACACTCGTTGCTGTCTAAAAGTTAATTTTAAAATAGTAAAACAATATTTTAAATGTTGGTTTTATGAAAACATGGGAAATGAGAAGTGGTGCCGACCGTCTCCAAACTTTGACATACTCTAACTTTGAACATGACCATTTCACTTTGGCCCAAAGTATTCGATGGGCCAAAAATCCCTGGCCTTTGGCCCTGAGGAAGCACCAATGAGGCACGATCAAGCCCCAGAAGTCAGTTTAAAGTCAAAGGTTTAAACTTAGGCAAAAATGTGATTAGATATCAATAGCCAATACGACAAAAAAAAAAAAAGGTACTAATATTTATGGCTGCATTAATTTCTTCACTTTATTGTTCAACCATCAAGCTTTCATTTTGGCAGAAAACCACAGGGAGCCCTTAAAAGCTTCTCTTTTGTTGGGTTTCTGAGCACATCTTATTACAAGATGATTTGTGCACATTGCGTTCTTGAATGTGAGGAGCAGCATTTACTCTGAACTGAACTGCTCTGCGTTTAAATAAACACAGTGATGCACTTCACTCAAAACACACAGCACAAATATTTATTTATAGGATAGCACAGCCTTTGCAATTTGCCATAACCCAATTTTGATTGTATTTATGATATGCAGGTAAATAATAATAATTATTATTGTTAGTAGTAGTAATATTATTATTTTACCTGTAATTATAAAAATGATTAGTTTTTAATTAAAAAATAAATTACAAGTGTACTTTAAATTACTAAAAATGCATTATTATTATTATTATTATTATTATTATTATTATTATTATTATTAATTTACAAAGTGAAGTACTCTATATTTTGTCCACAAAAATGCTAAAAGACATGCAAATGTGTAAACTATCACATCATAAACTAAACCTAGCACGTTGAGTTACGGAATGCACACAGCAGGAAAACACAGGATAAAAAGCTGCTCACGTGTAAACAAAACCTGATTTAGTGTTATCAGTTAAGTAATTACTTAATAAAGTTACCTCAGATGAAATAACTAGGGTCATTGTGTGTTTTGGTGTTATCACGTGACAGTGTTTCTGTGGAAAGTATCAAATGTCTTTACCAGTTTTGTTTTGTTTTGTTTTGTTTGCTGTCTTTCTTTCTCTCTCTCCCTCCAGTTTTCTGCTCTTATCTTTTGCGGTTTGGCTTGTATGAATGCTTGAGCAGTTCTTCACACAATACTCTTATCAGCACATCAGCAGAACAGCTCCTGTAAATCCTGTAAACACAAATATACACACTAAATAAACTCTGTTTTGAACTCGCCAAAAGAAGAACAAACGGAACAAAAGGACTTGTGACGAGACGCCCTTATCTATGGCAGTCCTACTATCTCTCTCTCCCTCTTTCTCTCTCTTTTTTTAGAAAAAGATTTCCAGTGAATCCATCCCAACTTTCCTCTCCCCTTGAGCCAATTTAAAGTTCTGTGTTCGATCTCTCCCCAACTGTCACGTTTCTTTCTACCCTCGTCACCTCCTTATGGTTCAGTCGCTTCATTTCCACCTTTCCTCTGTCTTCCATTTGTCATTATGAGCTTTGTGCAGAACATTGCACTCGTGTAAGGTGCCTTATACCCAGAAACCCTTGTAGAGCTCAGCTCGGAGAGTTTGACGCTCTCAGCTGAACATGGCGAGTGGTTTTTATCTCTTTGTACAATCCAATTTCCGATACGACTGACTATAGGGAGGATTGAAGAACATTCATTATGTACTGAAGTTTCTAGGTATCTATCTAATACGAGAATGCGTCTGAAAAGCAACAATTAGGCTTTATGGATCCTTGTGGCCAATGATTAGTGAAGGAGTTCAGTATCTATAAACTGCTGAGACATGCAGTCATGGATCAATGAGTGAGAGATTGAGTTGAGGAAGAGATATGGATGGTTGAAGGAAACAGATATGGACAGGAAAGCAACAATGGTGGATTGGCCTATGACCATTTGTGAAATTCTGTTACATTTTGTTTCAATTTTCTTGATTCATAAGTATAAACTGAGTTTAAACCAAAGTAGAAATTAAGCAAAAAATCTGCTATTTTAAAACATTTAAGACGATTCCAAGGGCCCGACATACAGTATGAGAAGGGGTCCGAATGCAATTATTTTTATTTTTTTCAAAGGTGGGCCAGAACCCTTAGGTTTAAATATACACTGAACAAAATTATAAACGTAACACTTTTGTTTTTGTCCCCATTTTTCATGAGCTGAACTCTAAGATCTAAGACTTTTTCTATGTACACAAAAGGCCTGTTTCTCTCAAATATTGTTCACAAATCTGTCTAAATCTGTGTTGGTGAGCACTTCTCCTTTGCTGAGATAATCCATCCACCTCACAGGTGTGGCAGAGGGGAGAGGGGTCCAAAATCCAGTCAGTATCTGGTGTAACCACCATTTGCCTCACACAGTGCAACACATCTCCATCGCATAGAGATGATCAGGTTGTTGATTGTGGCTTGTGGAATGTTGGTCCACTCCTCTTCAATGGCTGTGCGAAGTTGCTGGATATTGGCAGGAACTGGAACACGCTGTCGTATATGCCTATCCAGAGTATCCCAAACATGCTCAATGGGTGACATGTCCGGTGAGTATTCTGGCCATGCAAGAACTGGTCATGTTTTAGCTTCCAGGAATTGTGTACAGATCCTTGCAACATGGGGCCATGCATTATCATGCTGCAACATGAGGTGATGGCTCTGGATGAATGGCACAACAATGGGCCTCAGGATCTCATCACAGTATCTTTGTGCATTCAAAATGCCATCAATAAAATGCACCTGTGTTCGTTGTCCATAACATATGCCTGCCCATAACATAACCCCACCTCCACCATGGGCCACTCAATCAACAATGTTGACATCAGCAAACCACTTAGACACACAAAGCCATACACGCTGTCTGCCATCTGCCCTGTACAGTGAAAACCAAGATTCATCCGTGAAGAGAACACCTCTACAAAGTGCCAGACGCCATCGAATGTGAGCATTTGCTTACTCAAGTCAGTTACGATGACAAACTGCAGTCAGGTCGAGACCCCGATAAGGATGACGACTGTTGCAGCAGCTGGTCTCAGACGATCTTGGAGGTGAAGATGCTGAATGTAGAAGTCCTGGGCTGGTGTGGTTACATGTGGTCTGCAGTTGTGAGGCCGGTTGGATGTACTGCCAAATTCTCTGAAACGCCTTTGGAGACGGCTTATGGTAGAGAAATTAACATTCAATTCGCAAGCAACAGCTCTGGTGGACTCTACTGCAGTCAGCATGCCAATTGCACGCTCCCTCAAAACTTGCAACATCTGTGGCATTGTGCTGTGTGATAAAACTACATTTTAGAGTGGCCTTTTATTGTGGCCAGCCTAAGGCATACCTGTGCAATAATCATGCTGTCTAATCAGCATCTTGATGTGCCACACCTATGAGGTGGATGGATTACCTTCGCAAAGGAGAAGTTCTCAGATTTAGACAGATTTGTGAACAATATTTGAGAGAAATAGGCTTTTTGTGTACATAGAAAAAGCCTTAGATCTTAGAGTTCAGCTCATGAAAAATGGGGGCAAAAACAAAAGCGTTGCGTTTATAATTTTAGTCGGTGTAAAAAGGCAGTTATGTGGTCTTAGAAACATGTTGCCTTAAAGTTACAGTTACTATTTGTCTACAAAGTCTTTATACAAGCTGCTTTTATATTTGATCTTTTATGTGGCCTCAGATCTCTTGTAATCAGTTGATTTTTCCATTAAACTTTATGGGGCATTATTCATGCATGGACAGCTCCTCTCTTAATTTGCCCTGCAGAAAGATGTTTACATTTGTGAATGATTGTGAGATAAAAATTGACAGGTTGAATCCATCCTGAAGCCGGTACCATTTAAACTGCTCTTCACCAATCAATTATACATGAACTCACGGTATTTAGGGACAAGCTATCCATTTGAGACATGACTGTGACTGCTTTCCTCTTCCTACACTAAGCAAAACAGACGATGGTTGGGTGGGGACACCGGTGATGTACAATCTCAAGCCATCTGGAGGCAATAAACCAGAAGCATATGTCCAACAGTTTATATTCATATTGAAAATAACGGGTTGGGAAAATTCTCAGTGGTGTAGCCATTTAATCATAGCACAATGTGATCGAAATACATTCTGAGGAAGACTGATTAGATTAATGAAGGCGGAGCATATGGGCAACTATTTAAAACAATAAAAAAAAAAAAAAAAACTTGAGCATAGATGAGAAATACATTATGGAAATACATTACTGTATGATGTCACTTTACTTTTTATTTTATTTAAACCAACAACATGATTTTAGGTTAAAACAAGGAATACACCGCAACGACAGCTACCCAAATTCATATGGTATAACTGATACTGTATACAGAAATATACATATATTTTATTCAGCTTTCAAGGCAAAGAAAACTAGTAAACAACATCCTGGTCAGATAATATTCATTTCCATTTGGCCTCATGAATAACCCATTATATTTGATCATTATATAAATGGACTGCGAACTGCTTTTAAGTTGTCTGCCCTGGGCGTTGTTAATAAAGGAACCGCAATTAATGCTTGTTAGATGATGCCCTTTTTAAATTGAACCTATCATGTCTCATCCTTTGTGAACTGTGATACTAATTGGCTTATTTTCCCTGACTTCAACAAGCTAGATTTGATTTTATGAACAGAAAGAAAAGTCTCCATGCAAATAAGTAAAATGTATGGTGCATAATTGTACGTAATAAGTGAGAGGAGCATTAAAGTGATGAATTTTTGTGGGTTTCTCTTCATCAAAGGGGCGCAATCTAACCTCTTTGCCTCAAATGTCTAAAAAGTCATTTAAAAGAAAAATAGGCTCACTTTGAAAGAAAAGGAGATTGCCATCATCTCCAGGGTAACTAGACAGACAATATAACAGAAGGACTATTATAGAAAAGTTTCTTTTGGGGGTCAGCATTCATCAGTAATTTATCAATATTTAATCTTTTTCATTGATACTTGTAATGCAGAGTCACCAATCATCACTGGTTACAGTAAAAACATAAATGTCCTTGAATTGAAAATTGACCCTTCACTAAGCCCCACTTTATTGCCCATATTCAAAAGTTAGTTTTAGTTTTAGTATGATATAACGGTCCAGCAGCATTGGAACTTTTAGGTATTTGTATCTGCTTGTCTGTGTCACTTTCTGTTAGTCTCTATGGTAATGGTGATGAATGTTGACTCTTTCTGCATCTTATATCAACAAATCAGTAGGTGGCGACAAATAACTGTCTTTATGGGTGAGTCATTGAATTATCCACACAATGAATTCAACAAAAACACTAATCCATTCAGGAATTATACAAGTCACTGTCTCTATGAATGAGTCATTGAATCATTCACTTCACCGTTTTGAATACTGATTTGTTCGGTCTCCCAAGTTTGCATTCATATGAATAATTGTTTTCAGGTCACTTATTGTATTAATACAAGATACCAAGTGAGGATGCATGTAGTAATTGTTATATTTATGGAATGTGACATATATCTTGAAATTCAAATGTATGTCACCCTTATTTTCAGATAGTCTACTAGCCAACTAGCCTATTTTTGCTCTAAGGTGAGTTATATTCATATTTATTTACTTATTTATTTAGAAGTTGCTAATAATAATTGTTCATAAATAACTGATGTTAACAGATACAACTTTAAAAAAAAATATGTTAGCAATTTTGAAATTAACTTTAACCAGGAAGAACACTGTAGAAGTGCTGCTAACAAATGAACTGATCTGTTTTGTAAAATGTTGCCAATTGTGTTACTTTCATGTTACTAATATAATGAAAGTTGACTGATTAACTTAAAATCAATCAATTAAATGTATTTATTTACCATCTTGCCACTCAATGTTACTGTCACAAGGAGGGTCAGAGACGTGCGGATCCATTTGCAGCATTTATTTCAAACACAAAACAAACAAACACAAAGGGGCAGGCAGAAATCGTCGTCAAAAACAGGCAGAAAGGTCGGGGCTGGCAGCAAGAATCAAACACGGGAAGGAGTCCAGGAATCAAAACACAGGGAAAACAAACTCGGGAAAAAACGCTCAGAAATACAGACCATACGGAACAATAAGACTTCGCAGAGTGGCTGTGTGTGTGAGAAGCTTAAATGCAGTCAGTGTGATGAGGTGCAGCTGTGAGCGGTAATCAGTAAAGTGAGAGCAGGTGAATGCAGTGATTAGTGCAGTGGCTTGTGGGGAATGAAGTCCATGAAGTGTGGTGCAAGAGTTCATGATGACAGGATAGACCAGATACGTGACAGAGCCCCTCCCCAAGGAGCGGCTTCCAGACGCTCTAACCACCTAATACAACCTGGAGGGTGGTGGAGCGGAGGCGGAATAGGGGGAGGGATGGAGGGCCAGGTCCATGTAGGGGTACTGGAACCACGAACTGAGGCGGAGCCGACGGAGGGAGAAGCCATGGTGGAGGAAGGGTTGGCTCCTGCCTGGGGCCGACCGACGGAGGTGGAGCCCGAGGCGAAACTGGAGAGTCGATGGTCCTGGGCGACACAGAGGATCCGGAGGACCAAGGCGGAACCCAAGGCTCTGGCGACCCCGGCGGAGATGGAGGTCCGGAGGTACGCAGCGGAGCCGGAGTGACAGAGGATCGAGGCTGTGCCCACGGGAGGGAGGAGGTCCACAGAGCCGGCAGGACGGAGTGACGAGGCGCAGCCGGAGGAGTAGAGTCCAGAGGCGAAGGTGGGGCGACGACTGACCGGGGCGGAGCCGGAGAGACGATGGAGCCCGGAGGAGCTGGTGGGCCGACGGCCGACAACGGAGACGAGGGAGCACAGAGCCGGGGTGGAGCCGCAGGGTCGGAGGGCCGAGGTGGAATCCAGGACTCTGAGACTGGAGGTGATGGTGAGGGATCCTTCAGTCTGGACACCGATGGAGACTGGCAGTCCCACGGCAAGTCCTCTGCACCGAAGGTGGGATGTGGGTGAGCAGAGGGACTGTCAGGAGACAGAGGTGGCGGGACTGGAGCAGCAGGGAGGGTGGGTGGGAACAGTCCATGCATGAGCTCCGTGACCAGAACCGGGCAGACAGGAATCTCAGGACGACTGGATGGAACCAGTGGAGGCTCTGGAAGGCTGGGCGGAACCAGCGGAGGCTCTGGAAGGCCGGGCGGGACCAGCGGAAACTCTGGAAGGCCGGGCGGGACCAGCGGAGACTCTGGAAGGCCGGGCGGGACCAGCGGAGACTCTGGAAGGCCGGGCGGGACCAGCGGAGACTCTGGAAGGCCGGGCTGAACCAGCGAAGGCTCTGGAAGGCCGGGCGGGACCAGCGGAGGCTCTGGAAGGCCGGGCGGAACCAGCGGAGACTCTGGAAGGCCGGGCGGGACCAGCAGAGACTCTGGAAGGCCGGGCTGAACCAGCGAAGGCTCTGGAAGGCTGGGCTGAACCAGCGGAGATTCTGGAAGGCTGGGCTGAACCAGCGGGGGCCCTGGAAGGCTGGGCTGAACCAGCAGAGGCTCTGGAAGGCTGGGCGGAACCAGCAGAGGCTCTGGAAGGCCGGGCTGAACCAGCGGAGGCTCTGGGAGGCCGGGCGGAACCAGCGGAGAGTCTGGGAGGGCAGCCATCTTGTGCAATGGCTCTGGCAGGGTGACCATCTTGAGAGCAGACTCTGGAAGGGCAGCCATTTTGCGAACAGACTCTAGAAGGGAGGCCATCTTGTCAACAGACTCTAGAAGGGCGGCCATCTTGTCAACAGGCTCTGGAAGGGTGTTTACCGTGGGAACATTGTCATCCTTGATTCCCACAGTAAAGGGAGAGCCACTCATTTGCAGAGCAATGTCCACGTAAGTTTGTAGAGTCCAGCCAGGTTCAAACGTGGGCATCAGTGAAGCCAAAGGCTCTAAGAGTCCTCCACGGAAAAAAATCATCAGGCATCCATCATCCATAGAAGTCTGCTTAGCCAATTCCACAAAGTCCATAGCATAATCCTCAGTAGACCGCTCACCCTGCTTGAGACGCATGATCTGTGCAGTGGGGTTCGTGCTGGAACCGGATGACACCATACTAGCTGCTGGATCCTTGTAGCGGCGAAGTCTTCTGTCACAAGGAGGGTCAGAGACGTGCGGATCCATTTGCAGCATTTATTTCAAACACAAAACAAACAAACACAAAGGGGCAGGCAGAAATCGTCGTCAAAAACAGGCAGAAAGGTCGGGGCTGGCAGCAAGAATCAAACACGGGAAGGAGTCCAGGAATCAAAACACAGGGAAAACAAACTCGGGGAAAAAACGCTCAGAAATACAGACCATACGGAACAATAAGACTTCGCAGAGTGGCTGTGTGTGTGAGAAGCTTAAATGCAGTCAGTGTGATGAGGTGCAGCTGTGAGCGGTAATCAGTAAAGTGAGAGCAGGTGAATGCAGTGATTAGTGCAGTGGCTTGTGGGGAATGAAGTCCATGAAGTGTGGTGCAAGAGTTCATGATGACAGGATAGACCAGATACGTGACAGTTACACTTCTGACATGACTGAAAGAGATATTTAAATATAAGTAGACCAGATTCAAGATCCTAAGCAAACACTAATCACTATAACGGTGACTTAAACAATTAGCACTAAAGCAACACGAT
This sequence comes from Garra rufa, assembly GCF_049309525.1. Classification (NCBI taxonomy): domain Eukaryota; kingdom Metazoa; phylum Chordata; class Actinopteri; order Cypriniformes; family Cyprinidae; genus Garra; species Garra rufa. The sequence goes on along the minus strand of NC_133365.1, from coordinate 8,167,228 downwards.
TAAAGAGAGGCAAAGCTTCATTAACATTTATGCATCTGGCAGTAATTTATCAATATGTATGTATCTTGGTAATTAAACTCATGGCACTGTTTGTGTACTGTCATTTAGGGATCCCATGATGCAGGGAAATATGCAAGTATTTTAATGTGAAATTATGTAAAATAACTAAATCTGCATTGTTTTCCACCTAAAGTACTGAATATATTATTTGATAATACATTTAACTGGGTCAGTAACAACCAACATGTGACGTGAACCTGTTCCCTTTTGATTCACAAGTAAATTGCTTTAACCTCTGTATTAGTCCAATTTTGTCTCTTAGGATGTTCAATGTATTTCATCCAATATGCCATTGTGCATGTTTTTTTTTTGTTTTTTTTTTGTGAGCTTAGGTAAATTCTGCAATAAATTGTTTAGACAAGACAACTGCAAGACAACAACATACTGTAATTTTAAACACATTATTTATTTTGTTTTCACAATGTAGAGTTTTTAAAAACATTAGAAACCATTATGTTTAGTTAATCACTATTATGACTATTTTTTTCTTTTCAATTACTATTTTTCAAAGTTTTTTTTCTCTCTTTATTCGGATTCACATTCTGAACTGATCTTGCACAGTTTTTAACCATGTTACTGCATAACTGTACAATTTCTTCAAATTGCATTTCAGCCCAAGTAATAATAATATCCAATAAAGAAGTTAAAATTAAACCTTTATTCTGTGAAGCTTTTCGAAGGGTTAGTTGGGACTGTCATTGAAATTGTTCATTTCCATGCAATCTAGAGGGAGGAAACAAAAGAATCTTTGGTCTAAATTCAACAGCTGGTCCTTGAACGCCCCCACACCAATGATAAAACCAGAATGACTTACAGTTATTTTCAAGACAATTGAACCATTCAGCATGGCTCTGTGATTATTGTGTTTGTTTGACCTATCCACTACGGTTAAACACAGAATAAATACTGTTCTCTATAAGAAAAGTGTTCCTATCATTGGAGGTTAATTGAGTGTCAAGCTCACACCTGGGTATGTCTAAACCATCAAGACGTTTGCGTTTGACAGGGAAATTGTGGGAAAGCAGAGAGTGGGTCTGGTTCAGCAAAGATAACACACAACGACTGAAAGCCATATAGTACATCTGAAGTTGAATTGGCTTTCAGACGGATATAGATAGCCTGTGAAAGCATTGCTTCAGTGAGTGGAACTGCTTCTTCATGGAAACTGTAGAGCTCGCATTGCAATTCCAAATAGTTCCACTACTGTGCATTGCTGCTGTGGCTTTCAGTGAAATCAAAATCCTGTTCAAGTCGCCAGTGAGCAGGGTGAGATCCGGCTGCCAGTTTGTTTGCGGTGAGTAGCTTGATTTAATATAAAAGGCAACTACATAACAACTACATACACTGACTGACAGGATTAAACTTAACCATCTTGATGTCACTCTACAGTATCTGACAGGAGATGGATAATGTGCACTTCATGACTTCATTCCCTTTGGAAGCTGTTCCCAAAAGTCGCTGCTCATTTGCATAAAGTAACTTTTCTCAACTTTGTCATGCCGCATAATACTCCCACGCTGTGCCACTATCAGTTGCTGCTGTTTAAAAGACAACATTTAGTCATTTAGTTGTTGGCAGTATAAGCAAGGCCTAAAACTACTGGAGTTGTCTCTAATTAAGAGATATGCAAGAGTTTTATGTGTTTTTGTTTGTTTGTTTATTTATTTATTTTTATTTTTTTGTTCTCTCATCAAAAACCATAATGATATAATATATGGTGAATTTCAATATCATTAAAACAAATAAATAAACTAAACAGCTGTTTAATACAATACAAATACAGACTCTTAAATGACACTGAACATGCCATGTATGAAGCTGTAGTAACAAAGGTTTATCATATAAAAACTACATTTGTGAACTTACGTTGAATTATAATGTTAGCAAGTTGTCTAGAACCAAAAAAATGTCCCACAGTTGGACTAATGAACTGTGGTACTTTGTGGAAGATTGCATATGCAACTGTTATTATAATAAATCTAACTTCTGAAGGTTGCTATATTTTATCGTATTCTGATCTCCATTATTCAATTTAAGCCCACTGGCAACTATAGTTGCCACAGTTTATAGTTGTCATTTTCCTTTTGTAAGTATTTTTCTAGATGTTATCCATGTTTTATGTCTCAATGACTTGCAAGCAAATACACCAAATAAAGGATTTCAAGAACAAAAAAAAAGGCATTGTCTTTTGTAAGAATTATGCTCAAGTTTATAATGATTCAAATAATGAATCGAATCGAAAGATTCATGAAAATCGATTTAGAATTAGTTTATGTTTCTTGACCATTCGTCCACCGAATCGGTCAAATCAATATACCTTATCAATTCCGAAGTTTATATTACGCTCATGGTCAGGAGCATAAATAAACAGAATTATTACTTTAGGAAATTAAAGCTAGGTAGCTTGATCTGGGCAAAGATGAAACTTTGTGAACTTAAAAGTCAAGACAACTTCTTACAATGAAACTATTATTATTATTGAACTACTCTAGGATACAAAATCTAAGCTACTAACACATAAACACACATACACACACATTCACACACGCACTCATACAGTTTCAGAAATAGTAAGTTATGGATTTTAAGAACCCCAAGATTGTTCTAGTACTGCTACTAGCTCTCAAATCGCAACCTTCGAAAACCACAAAAGCAGGGATCTAACTTAAATGATATCGCACCAGATTCAACAAGAATGGGAGACCCTGTTTACTTGCGCTCGTGCCGAATGGAGATTTCCTCTGTGGGCTCGTCTCGGCAGGTTTTCTGGTTGGTTGCTGGTCAGTCTTTGGGTGACGTCGTTGGGAATCCTTCGTAGATGAGGGTTGGGCAACGGGAGTTGCTGTACCGCTATTCTGGCCGCGGTTGCCTGGTTACGCGGGTTGTTGCGTTCAGAGTCCGGCGGGCGCCTGAGTTGCGAGGCGCGTAGGCTCTGACGGTTCAAGCCGGGTCAGAAGTCTTTGCAGTTTCTGGAGAGTTCTGGAGGGCAAGAACGCCTTGTAGTTGAATTGAGCAGGCGATCTTCTGCAGAGGAGAGCTACCAGTCTTTTCAGGACTCTTGGACTCTTCTCGCTCAGTTCGGGCAGTTCAAGCGCTGTTCTGTAGAGTGTGCTGGCACGATCGCGTGCTTGGTCCAGCGGGCGAGTGCAGATGGGACGCACTCAAACCACAAGAGACGAAAGGCGTTGAGCGAGGCGAAAGGCAACAAACTATTGTCACCATGGGGTTTTAAACATGCCGCTAAGCACGCCCCATGATGCTAGGAGCCATTCGGATATTGCTGCAGGACGGAGCTACGCCCCTGGGCTGTCCCTTCTTTGTTTCCTGGTGTAATCAGTGATCAGCAGATGGAATTTGGCGCAAACAGAGCGGCACCCATGTCGGCTTCTCACAGTCTTCTGTTGGCAAATGGTTAGGATAAAAGAATCTTTGATCATCCTTGGAGTGTGATGATCGTTATTTGCGCTTTGCCTAACCGAAATCCTACACATTCTTCCTGTCACATGAGGCTGACAATTTCCTTCCCCTACTTCCAGGAAGCATGCTGAGGGCAAACCCTCACAAATAAAGTTAATTTCTTTTAGTTTTAACATTTTACTGGTGTCAGCATGTTATAAGCATAATGCTAATACAATTAACACATTGTTGGCATGTTGTTAACACGATGGTAACATGATTAGGGTTATTATTAATTGCCTAGTGCTTTTGTCACGGCAAGCACCACTCACATTTTCTTCAGAAAATGTACATATTTATTTATTTATTTATTTTCATTTAACTTTTTGATACACAATGCCCTGTTGGGGCAACTTAATGGCTGCACTTTGTTCTGCACTATTTTCCACCACTTTGAGACAAATGGGTTTTGTTTTCATATTCAAGAGATATAAGCTAGTTGCAGCTTTGTTGGGTTTGCATCATATGTTCTTTGCCACTTATGCATAATAAATGTGTTTATGAATAAAGATTGATTTTCCCTGCTGAACAAAAATGGCTAAAACCAGCCTAAGATGGTTGGCTAGTTTTCGCTGGTCATCCAGTCTGGTTTTAGCTGGTCAGCAGGCTGGTTTTAGCCACTTTCATAGCTGGTCGTAGCTGGTCAGCAGGCTGGTTTTAGAGGGGTTTGGGCCAGTTTCATAGCTGATCAGGCTGAAAGACCAACTGGGACATCCAGCTAAAACCAGCCTGACCAGCCTTTCCAGGCTGGAAGTCCAGCTAAAACCAACTACTTCCAGCTAAAACCACCCTGACCAGCCTTTCCAGGCTGGAAGACCAGCTAAAACCAACAAATTCCAGCCAACCAGCTTAGGCTGGTTTTATTATTTATTTTTTCAGCAGGGTGTTGAAAGCAGTTATTTTGAGTTAGATGCCAAATGTTCTCCTCCTATTCAAATTTGACCATGAAGGGGTGCATACAACCGACAACTATAGTTGCTGCACATTCAAATACAATTTTCAAGAAAAGAAAAAATATATATATAAAAACCTGGGGAAAATAAATGCATAACATGTTCACATAGGACACTCTTAACACGGCTATATGCATGAAACCATTCAGAAAAAATTGGGCACAAATGGGTTATTTTATGAAAACAATAAATAATTCAAGGCTTATGATAAAATGTTACCACAATTAAAAGTGCAGTATGTAATATTGACAGCTAGCGGTTGAAATAAGTACTGCAGTCCAAATTCAAAATATTGCTTCTCTCACCCCTCCTCTTCAGACTCGATGCTTGCGTAAGTTGCCAGATTGAGGACACCCAACAGGAACGTGTGCAAATGACACTGGAAGGTGGCAGTGTTGATATATCCATGTTTTAATATGCCTCTGCTCGAAGATCCTTTTTTAGATTGATGCAAAGGCTTTTTTGATCTGAGTAGAATCTGTGATCTTGGATTTATTTAGTTTGCTGGCTTTCATCACTGCAGTACACTGTGTTTTGCACTAACTGGCATCCCGGATGTCAAAATAGTATTTGTAAATTTGAAGTGGGAGGAGTCACACAGAGGAAAAACAAAAACAGACATTCTGCCACAAACACCTTTCAACTTAGAAAAAGTGTCTGTATAGCATTGTTTCCCCTTTTTTGAGAAACAAGTATATCTACAAAAACATAATGGAATTTTCATGCTTCGATACGGTAAACAAAAATTACATAGAGCAAATTGTTAAAGGCCCTCTGTTTTGTGTCTAAAAGCACTTGTTTACTTATGGTAAAAACACATTTTGAGTACTTTAATGCTTTCAAATCTGTCTGGATGAGCAGATGCTTGAAGCAGCTTAAAAATAGTAGCTACACACATACACACACTTGTGGCATATTGAATTCTGTATCAATATACTAAGTTGCTTGGCAACCAATAGAGTTAGACTAATGAACCATATGATTTTGCCAGAAGAACTGTTTATTGTGATGATGACGTTGATGATTAATATGTTTAATGTTTGAACACGGCTGTACTAGATGGCAGCAGCAATACTATGCAATGAATAAGCCGTGTATAGCACAGCCTTGAATAGTTTATTGTTTTACTTAATGATTGCCATTTTTACCTGTATAAAAAAATGTCTTATGCCTATTAAGCTTTGTACACTTTGTAACCTATAAAGTAGTTTAATAATACTACCACTGATATTGGTTTCTAATTCCTGAGGTTGGATTTGGAAGATTTTCAGTCTCAAATTTTCAAGTATTTTAGAATGATTCGGTGTGCTTTTTGATTAAGTCTAAGGTACCAGCCTAGCATACCAATTACGTCCAGTTCTCCAAGACTGAATGAGACCAGATTAGTTTCGTTTTACCAGGAAGCTAGGATACAACATCATTACCTTTAAAATAGCTTCTCACACATTTATTCAGGCCACCTTACTTTCCATGTCAATTCAGATAGCCAATCTGTGTACAGCATCATCTCCTTGCCCAATTTTCTCTTTATAGCATTTTTGCTTTGAGTCTGATGAGTTTTATGGAGAGACCTTATGAATCATTCGATACCCCTTTCATATCTCTCTTGCTTTCAGAAGCATGAGCTCTTTTCATATGGATGTTTGAGAAATATATTTTGGGTGTTTGGCTTGTTTTCATTAGTTTTGATTGATACAACTAATATATACAATCAATAAAAAAGACCTTTCACCTATGAGATCTGGCAAACAGCAACAGGCATATCTCATTAGTCAACAAACCTAGGCTCTATATCTACATTATTGATTAATAAGGACTTATTTTTACATGATTCCTTGCACAATGCTATATTAAGACATTTTTTTTTCAAAACACTTTTACATAGTGCATGATTAGTAAGCAAATACATTTAGATGTTTGCATCACATAACCAGTTATATATGTAAGGCTTTTCTGATGCAAACTTGGTCTGTAGCATACCTGGTAGAGCATTGTCACTTGTGATGAGAAGCACTCATGTATGAAGTGCACTCATGTCCCATGAAATGCAAGTCACGATGAAACACTTGTTTAAGCAAGATGAAATAGCATGGTTAAATTATCAAATGTTTTTTTCATATCCTGTTAACATTATCAGTTAGGTTTAGGGTCAGGTTTAGTGTAGCTACTATGTTATTTTCAAATGCAATAGAGCATTAACCTTTTGCTCTGTGATACATACCAGAAAACACTACCTGAGTCACATTCATCTGTTTCTTATAAAACTAAATGTCACTGGAATTTTGCCAATCAGTGGACATTTTAAACAAGCTAAAAGCAACATAATATTGCTTTGTTAATGTTCAACCTGGTCTCATGACAAAAACATACCTGCAATTTCAAAAAACACATTCTCACTCCCAACTTGTCACATTTCGATGCTTGGTCAGGACCCCTTAGCATCACAAAGTACCTCTTTAGCATAATTTTTTTGATTTACAGGGTCCTCAATTGATTTGAATAAGAAATCTTTGGCATCAATATGCAAACGCGGAAGACATTGAGAATTTTAGCATTTTTATTAATTTTTCCATCATTGCATATACAGTATGTCACAAAAGTGAGTACATCCCTCACATTTCATCAACCATTTTAGTATATCTTCTCAAGGGACAATACTATAGAAATTGAACTTGGAAATATCTTAGATTAGTCAGTGTGCAGCTTGTATAGCAGTATATATTTATGTTCCCCTGAAAATTACTCATCCAAAGTGTCAATATATTGTGTTAGCACCATTGTTATCTGGCACGGCCTTAATCATCCTGGGCATGGAATTGACCAGAGCTGCACAGGTTGTTGCTGGGATCCTCTTCCACTCCTCATGGAGCTGCTGGACAATAGATATAGTGCTTCTCCACTTTCTGCTTGTGGATGCCCCACAGATGCTTTATAGGGTTCAGGTCTGGAGACATACTTGGCCACCCCATCACCTTCACCTTTAGTGAGTTTTCTCAGCAAGGCAGTTGTCATCTTGGTGGTGTTTTTGCAGTCATTATTATGTTGGAAAACTGCCGTTCGGCCTAGTTTCTGGAGGGAAGGCATCATGTTCTGCTTCAGAATATACAGTGCATAATGGAATCCATGTTTCCCTCAATGAACTACAGCTCCCCAGTACCAGCAGCACTCATGCAGCCCCAGACCATGATGCTACCACCACCATGCTTGACTGTAGGCAAGACACAATTTTCTTGGTACTTCTCACCAGGGTATCGCCACACATGCTGGACACCATCTGAGCCAAACAAGTTTATCTTATAGTCTCATCAGACCACAGGACATGGTTCCAGCAATTCATGATCTTAGACAGATTGTCTTCAGCGAACTGTTTGTAGGCTTTCTTGTGAGCAAGCTTCAGATGAGGCTTCCTTATATAGTATTATAATCTCAAGTAAAATTATTATTATTAGGCAAAATTATTGATTTCTGAGAGGAACAGATGCAATCACAGCCTCTATCTGCTGTAAAGCTCATCCTGTGTGCCGTTTTTGCACAAATTTTTGCCGCCAGAAGTGTTACGTCAGCTTTGGTTGTAAAATGCCATTGGCTCTTGTGTGTTTTGTGACTGATTGCATCATGCTAAACAGGTTTCGGGAGTATCTTTCTGAATGTGATATTTGCGGGAGCGAGATCATTTTCAACGATTAAAACCTTATGATTTACTCTGTTTGCATAAAGATATCGGAGGATTAAGAATGCATTGCGACTTGTTTGTACTTTTATACTGCTTTTTATAGTCAGTTTTTGCACAAGGCAGATAGGTTTAGGGTAGATGTAGGGGTGGGGTTAGGTCCTCCAACATATCTATGAAAGTATACATTTATATAAAATGATTTCTTGAATGCATGCAAACCATTAAATGTGACGCATACTCCAAACAACTAAAAAGCAATGGAGCACCCTACACGTCCAAAAGTTATGCTAAAAAAAAAAGTTGCGCTAAAAGGATGTTCGTTTTTTTTTTGCTGATGTTTGTTTTTTGTTCAGAACATAACAGATAAACATACATATGGTATACAGATGCGACTACTAGGCATGCATTTACTGCCTCTAGTTTTCATTTCTGTTAGAAACTGCAGAGATATGTACTTATCTAGTATGTATTTCCCGTTTCGCTAAAAAAGTTTGCCTGTGCTTTATTATATGTATATTTCAATGCTGTGTTCTACTATTACATTAAGCAAAGGTAAATTGAAGACATAAAAATGCCATGCAAGTCTTTCCCTCAAAATGAAATATTAAAGCTGGTGTGAAGCATTAGTCCCAAAACCCACAACTCTATCATAAAGTAGCCAGCAGAGAAATTATGGGTCATAACTTATCTTCATTGTTTGTCATTGAGACGGTGAGTATATGGCCCATGCTTCTTTAAAAAGCTATTAGAGTAATTTGACCTTTGATCCAGTGTGTTAAAACGATGCTTTGAGACGCAGGAAATCCTGCAGAGATGGGAAGGACAGAGAAGTCCCTTGGCTTTTCTATTGCTTTCAATTCAGAGTAGGCCTACCTAAATAACATAGGAAAACTCCAACACAGAACAGTTACAGATTTATTATTATTATTATTATTATTATTATTATTATTATTATTATTATTATTATTATTATTATTATTATTTATTTTTTTCCAGAAACATTTTTTGTTGAAGGGTACAATAGGACTAAAGGCACACACTAAGAAAAAAAGTGCTTTTCACTGTGTCCAAAGTTTATGATTGCAGAAAAAAAAGATACATTTGTACTGAACATTTATGAAGCAACAGATTTTGTGTGAAAAAAATTCGTGTTTTTTTTTTTTTTTTTCTCGTTAAAAATCTTATAAATGTATGAGGTGGCAAGGGGGGGCTTTTACCCCGGAAACAAAATATTTTTAAAATGTAAAGATTATAAAAGTGTTCAAGGAAATCCCATAGTAATTTAATATAGTTTTACTGTAGTAACAACACGCTATATTTAATTATATGATATGATTAATAGCATGTTTTTAAATATGATGGTTTCATTCTAAACACGGTGATGCACTTTAAGATGGACACCCAACATCATGTTAATTATTGTGCCTTTTAGTCCCAACAGCTGGGGTGTTTTTTTTACCCCAAATACCATGCAATTACATACTCTTTCGTTATTTAAAAAATTGATGTTTTTTAAAGTGCTATGACACGTTTTTCTGCCATCTAGTGGTTTAGAGGAAAATAATATAAAAGGCACCTTTTACCCCGGGGCCCTTTAGCCCCATTGCACTCTACTAGTTAAAAGTCTCTTCATATCCTGATAGCAATCAATAATTAAAGTGGTATCTTTAGTGGAAATCTCAAGAACGTAAAATATATGTATGATCATTGATTTTCGGTCCATATGCAAAAATAGGATGTCCTACCTGCCTGTCAATGTATTGATTTGCATACCTCCATGCAGCCAATAACGATAGTTTGGGGCATGGCTACTATACTGGCTAAGCTAGTGGGTGTTAAGCTGATATTAAAAAGTATGTATATGTATATGTATATGTATATTGCTGTTTCAGGTGTGGCTAATTGGGGTTGAAGCTAAACTCTGCACGACACTGGTCTTCCAGGACCGGAAAAAAAATAATATATATATATATATATATATAAAATATTACAATCGTAGATTGTGTAGGCCCAACCTACACAATTTTTCCACCAGCAGCCACTGCATTTAAATTATTAGTTTGCACAGCAGTTCCAACTCTGTTAACATCTTTTCACCCTCACATTGTTAATATAACTTTCTTTCTTCTGTGGATTACAAATAAATGTTACACAGAATGTCCATAGTGGTGTTTTTGGAGACATTCACATAAACATATACTTTTAAATAAAAAAATAATAATAAAAATTGTAACAACAAGATGTAGAGTACATGATGACGGTTTTATTTTGGGGTGAAATAAACATTGTGCAAGATGTATTTGGTATTCTGATAAGAAAATGTGTTTGTCACTCTCACAGTGTAAATGAAATCAATGTGCCACCACTGCTGTGAACTAAAGTGATGCTTTAGTCAAAAACCATCATTTTCTTTCTGGATTGTTTTATAATTGCCACCATCAGAGCTGATGTATCATCTGGTAAGACTGATGAAACCATCTGCAAAGACCCAAAATGCAAGTTTTAAGAAAATAAAAATCTATGATTGTAATATTTGTTTACAACACAGGCAGAAACAGTATGTTAACATTTTAGAAATGTATGTGAAATATCAAGACAATCTGTGTAAAGGAAATGGCCCTAAACAAACAGAACCAAACCAAACTCTCTAAAGGGTCAGAAGTGAACATTTTGACCTTCTCTTTCATTCATGCAATATTGAGAGATCAGCAGCGTCATTTGCCATGTGGCCTGTTCCTTTGCTCCATGCATGACAGTAATGTTCTCCGGCTGTTTCTCAAACACTGGTCTGGAGTGGAGGGAGAAAAAAATAAATAATTGAAGAAGAAAAAGCCCGAAGAAATCTCAGAGCGCGCTGTGTACATATACAGTGTTTCTAATCCCGGGTGAGATTTGACAGATGCTCGAAGAACCAAACAAGACACATTGCACAAAAGAAAATGTATCCCAAAAGGAGACCAGAGGAGAAGTAAACATCCTGGAAGACAGCATGATGCAGTAGATAATCTTCGGATTATAAGCAGCTTTAAATCAGCAAAAAAACGAGAGGAGAAAATACCTGTTTTGTTTTTAAGTTGTTGAAGTGACTGGATGTTTCCGCTGCTTTTGTTTTAAAGCAGAAAATATTCTTAGTCTGGTATTGTGTATTGATATATTGGATTTAATAACTGTATTTCGTACTTGTGTGTTTTTTTCCCAAATTGATTTACCTGTTTTATGATCAAGCAGGCAAAAATGGTGTGTCTGACAGCTTAATAAAGTAAAAGTACACTCTCCTCAAAAACAAACATGATTTGAAGAATCATTCGCTTCTGGAGTTTTTGTTAGAGGTCCAAAACAGGAACCCAGTGTCAAGCACTGTGGTGTTGTGTCAAGTACACAGACAACACAATGAGTATAAATGACCTAGATGTGGAACATGTGTGAACAGGAGCCATTTAGTGTCCTGAAGGATTTCACAAATAGTTGTGTTCACTGCCAAGTGAATCCCAGAGACTTTAAATAAATAACCATTAAGGAATAAACTCCCATAACATATTCTCTTCTACACAACATACACTATTCTAAACCCTAATGAGAAACTATAAAAAGTTTTGTAGGACAATATTTGACTTAAAATACCCAATCAAACTCTAAGGCAATGTCGCTTTTTTATGGATAAGGCAATCCTAGAAAGCATTGCTACAGTTTTTCAACCAAGATTCTGATGGAGGTTGGGTAAAATATACAGTAGGCCTACTGTAGATATACATTTAGAGAACAAAGCATTAATTGACCCTTCGCAGGGAGTTTGATTGATAGGTAATCTGACCAATCATAACGCCAAATTTACCTATTTTATCTGACAAATAAACCAGACATGAGAGTGGATTTGAACTTGAAAATGTTGTGTACTTACATCTTTCCGCAGTTGAAATAAGATGCCTTCTAAGGTTCATACATGTTTAATTCATGCTTTAACTTGTAAAGAGGAAGAGATGATCAATTCATGTGTCACTTGAACTGAGGCACTACAGCATTCTGTCTACCGGCTTGTTGCACTAGTTCACCAACATCTCTCAATGAAAGTACTACTGTCATATTTTAATTTCGGTGGATTAATGCATATTACCATGGGACTCTTATATTTACTGAGAACTCCTGACGGAAATGTTTTACATATATGTAAAATTTCCACTTTTGTAATTTAGTGCTTAATTGTCTTTTGTACAAATTACGATTCACACATTTTCAAAAGTGCAACAATCAAATGCACATAAGAGCTAAAGCAGCACTGCCCTCCAGCAGAACACATGGAGTCAGTGATGTTTCCTAAAAACATCAACTAAATCCTGCATCCTCTCATTCTCTTCCTCTGTGAGTATTACGAACAGGTTAAGGAGGGCTGCACGGGGGAGCCGAGGCCTCATTACGCCAGTAGCAAGAGGCTTTTTATCTAGTTCATATGGAGAGCGGGCTCTGGTTATTGATCACATTTCGCTGTGCTTGAATACCTGAACCATGGCAGACACAGGAGACTGGCCTTGTTTATTTATGTGAAGGCAGCAAACCCTCTTATGTGATTCATACAGAAAGCTGAATTTCCTCTAGACGTCCAATTACACCTTAAGAAGCTCTTTTTTCCTACTGATAGAGGATAGGCTTTACCAGCTCTTAGGTTCACAGTCAGTGGGGGAGTTTCTGATCTCTAACTATAATGAAAATTTTGAATTTGAATATTTTAGGGTTGCATCCATAAACCATTTCAAGTCTACCAATAATAACACACTAACCACAATAGCTTTGCAAATACCCTTGTGCATTTTTTCCCTTCTCTTTGCATTAATTGTGTTTTGTCAGAAGACAATTAATTGAAAGTAAATCAGCTCCAAGTTGACTACTGGTTGTGTTAAAAGTGACCTATTATGCCCCCTTTTTAGTCTCTGATGTCCCCAGAGTGTGTATGCTAAGATTTAGCTTAAGATACCTGACAGATCATTTTTTTATAGCTTGTTAAAACCGCCACTTTTAGGGTATGAACCAAAATGTCAAAAGTCAAACTTGTGATTATAAGCTTAACAAATTCAAGCGGTCAACTTCTCATTGCTTTTTGCTATTTTTAACGACCGCATTCAGTAAAAACAGTTAGAGACAAGGCAACATTAGCCTTACAGAGTGCCAAGAAGCTCTTTCAGAAAGGCAATTAAAAAAAAAAATGTGTGATGCACACAAAGTGTTGATATGTAGAATATAAAGGGGACTTTTAGGATTTTTTCTGGGACATTTCCTTCGAAAATGAAATTTAACCACAGTGTTCGTGGCTCAGGTGGAGGGAGTCTATGGAGATTTCTATATTTGTTGGTGCATCCCAAAACACAAAACTTGTAATGCCTCTTTAGCGCTGACATTGTATATCTCCAGCAGCTACAGCAAAACAAAGCAGGGTTTCACTTTATTTTGATGGCCCCTTTTGAACATTCTGTTGACAATAAGTAACTTTGCACCTACATATCTACTAACTCACATTATAGTGTTAGTAGAGTATTAGTAGACTGGTAGGGTTAGGGTTTGAATAAATTGACGTACATGCAAAGTTACTTATAGTCAGCAGAATGTCTGTTGGGAGACCGTCAAAATAAAGTGTTAGCAGATATTAAGCAGACAGTCTACTAATACTATATGTTCAAAAGGGACCATCAAAATAAAGTGTTACCCAAAACTGTACTGCTAGGGACTTTTTCCCTACGATGACGTATACATAGAAAGAAATCTGGAATTATGTTACAGATTAGGTATTAAAACATGCTTATAGTGTTTGTCCAGTCAATGTTATTAACCTAATAGAAACTGTGCAAATGTGTAACATCTGAAAAATCTAGGTTTAATTACTAGTATGAACTGTGTGAAACACATAACAACATTCTTAAAAAATAAAGGTGCTTCACGATGCCATAGAAGAACCTAAATGGTTCCATAAAAAAAAACATTTAACAGCCGAAGAACCTTTCGGTTTCACAAAAGGTTATTTGTGCCGAAAGACAGTTCTTCAGATCATAAAAAGGTAAGAAAGAGATGGTTCTTTAAAGAACCTTTGTCTGAATGGTTCTTTGTTGAACCAAAAAAAGGTGCTTCTATGGCATCACTGTGAAGAACCTTTAAAAAGCACCTTTATTTTTAAGAGTGAAGGTTGCCAAGTGTGAGTGTGAAAAGCCCAGGTTTGGCATTGACGGTGAACTCCATGAAGAGGTTAGCGCTCTTCACCTTGTTACTCTTCCTGATTGGATAAAGATTGGGGGAGTTCAGATGTAATTTATCGACATGCTAGAAAAGCAGCTGCCAGTTTCATACGCCAGTGAAGGAGGTAAACTGCTGATGTCAGTAGAGTTATCAGTGCCCCCGCCTGTCTGGACTCAGATGCTGATAAACTTTAACATCACATAGATCTTACTCTCACTGAGAGCAGCCTGCTGTTCCACTCATAGTTTAGCAGTCATGCACTGATTCGCCTAGCTTTTGTCTAGCTTCAGTTTCACAACTGGGTTGAAATAATGTAACAATGATGTGATTATACACTCTTTTATTTGACTGATTATTTGAGAAATGCAGGATTATGATCATGTTTGACTTTTTTTCATTAATCGTAATATTAATTGAGTAACCTCATATAGGTTTGTCAGCGAATCGATTGACTAAGCAAAACTGCCAGATTTGTAAAGAATGTAAAGCTAACTTGGCGAAATCAAATGGGAAAAAAAAAAAAAATGTAACTGCATGTTTTCATGTTATATCAAGCAAAGCTAATTTTCAAAGTCTGAAAGTCTAGGTTTCTAAAGTTTTGAAAACATATTTTAAACTTTGTGTCATATGTTAAAGGTTCACGTTATCTCCCAACATGCTTGATATGAATTAAAGTGAAAATTCAGAGAATTTGTATTGTTCATTTTGTTTTCCCCATGTTTGATGAATCTTGTGTTTGATTACGTCAGATGACAAAATGGTCAGTTAAACAAGTCGCCAACGCTATATACACAGTATGCTGTTTCAGATGCAGTTCCTGTATTGCCTGTTATTATATTCCTTGATGAGGAAGTCTGGATGTGGACTGTGGTCTGCTAATGAGTGACCTCTGCTCTTTTTTGTCTAGTTACTCTATATCTTTTAGCCACTGTCTCCACTTAGTCAAATTCTGGTTGACCTTACTATAATCAAGAGTGAATTTTAAGCGTAACACCCAGCACCCATCACAGCGGTGCCAATGCAAATGTGCCTCATTAATACACACATTTAATGTTTCCATTTGTCAGCACTGATGGATTCTGTAATTTGAAAGGAAGCAGCACATTGGTCAAACGTAATGTGTGGCATACGGCGACTTCTGTTAAATTTGGAAAGATGGTACAAGCTTTACCAGGTACAAAATCCACCTAATTTGCCTTAAATGATCAGACAGTCGCTTCACTTAGCTAATTGTTTTACTTTTAAGATCTGAGGCGCTGGGGACATGCGTATTAATATTTATCACTTTTATGAGCACAGAAAGATTTGTGTGGTTACATCGCCTAATTGCGATTCTTCTTTCACAGACAGCATCTGGGTGATTACTTAAAAGTCATCCATCAACAAGACACAACCACACTATTTTCATTAGCCCTAACAAGCTTTGTGATGTTGTGAATTACAATGAAAGTCTTTAGGCTGCATGGGGACTCTTAACTTCATGGTTTTCGGTATGAGAAAAACCGAGAGTGTTTTTGTCAAATTGCATAACATTATATAAATGTTAATAAGTACCTGTAAAATTACAATTTTAATCAGGACTGAATGGGATCATCAGAATGTTTCTGTTCAATAGGTTTTAGAGGATTTAATCCACCAAAGCTGCTCTTGTAGATTTACGTGAGGAACAGATGAGATTTAAATCATTATTCACTCATAATATTCTGCGCAAATGAGATTTGAGAGCTCTGGTGGATGGGAATGTATTTGTGTATAACAGCATAATCGTTGGTCGGTTTTTCACAGAGTTCCATTTGATTTCAGAAGACTTGGAACATAGTGCTACCATATAATAACAGACACATTTTAAATTTCACAAATTTAAAGGGTTCATTGGATGCAAAATGGACTTTTGTCCATATGAACATAAATGTGTCTTGGCAGTGTGTGTACACAACCACCCTATAACCTAGTGTTTTTTTTTTTTTTCTTTTTTTAAATCCCCATTAATCATAACCACTTTCTCAGATCAAGCTGTTCTGAGATTCTTGGCGGAGTGGCGTAGTTCCATTTTTTCGGAGTAGACTAGAATGTTTCATAAGCAATTGAGGTGTTCTGTTGTTGGATGTAATAATGAACATAGCAGCCGTCATTTACTCTCGACATACACTATATTGCCAAAAGTATTCGCTCACCTGCCTTGACTCGCATATGAACTTAAGTGACATCCCATTCCTAATCCATAGGGTTCAATATGACATCGGTCCACCTTTTGCAGCTATAACAGCTTCAACTCTTCTGGAAAGACTGTCCACAAGGTTTAGGAGTGTGTTTATGGGAATTTTTGACCATTCTTCCAGAAGTGCATTTGTGAGGTCACACACTGATGTTGGATGAGAAGGCCTGGCTCTCAGTCTTCGCTCTAATTCATCCCAATGGTGTTCTATCGGGTTGAGGTTGGACTCTGTGCAGGCCAGTCAAGTTCATACACACCAGACTCTGTCATCCATGTCTTTATGGACCTTGCTTTGTGCACTGGTGCACAGTCATGTTGGAAGAGGAAGGGGCCAGCTCCAAACTGTTCCCACAAAGTTGGGAGCATGGAATTGTCCAAAATGTCTTGGCATGCTGAAGCATTCAGAGTTCCTTTCACTGGAACTAAGCGGCCAAGCCGAGCTCCTGAAAAACAACCCCACACCATTATTCCTCCCTCCACCAAACTTTAAACTTGGTACAATGCAGTCAGACAAGTACCGTTCTCCTGGCAACTGCCAAACCCAGACTCGATTCATCACTCCAGAGAACGTTTCAGTGGCGGCGTTCTTTACAGCACTGCATCCGACGCTTTGCATTGCACTTGGTGATGTATGGCTTGGATGCAGCTGCTCGGCCATGGAAACCCATTCCATAAAGCTCTCTGCACACTGTTCTTGAGCTAATCTGAAGGCCACATGAAGTTTGGGGGTCTTTAGCGATTGACTCTGCAGAAAGTTGGCGTTTACGTGGCCTGCCACTTCGTGGCTGAGTTACTGTCGTTCCCAAACGCTTCCACGTTTTATAATACAGGTGACAGTTGACTGTGGAATATTTAGAAGCGAGGAAATTTCACAACTGGACTTGATGCACATGTGGCATCCTATCGCAGTTCCACGCTGGAATTCACTGAGCTCCTGAGAGCGACCCATTCTTTGTAAAAACAGTCTGCATGCCTAGGTGCTTTGATTTTATGGTTGCAGTGATTTTGCCAAGTAAGACATGTTCCTGGATTAACATTTTTGTTGATCCTGGATCAACATTAGTGTCCAAAAATATAGACTTAACCCAATCCCTACCCCTAAACCTGACCCTAACCATAATTTATTCCTAAAATCAAAGGGAAATAATACCTGTTAACAAGGGTGTAGAAGCATCTAACTGTGATCATAAGCCTAAAACTAACATTTCCTAAAAATTTATCCCTCAATTCTGATTGGTTGATTGAGATGTTGTTCCAGGATCAACAAGGATGTTGATCCAGGAACATGTTGTACTCGGTGAAATCACGTTCACCTGATTGGATACACCTGTGGCCATGGAAGTGATTGGAACACCTGATTCCGATTATTTGGATGGGTGAGTGAATACTTTTGGCAATATAGTGTATGAGCTGCTGAAGACACAGTGGATTACTTTTGTTTTTGAAGTAATGTGCCTCCGATCTACCTAAATGCATCTATCTTTGTGCAAATCATTCGTGATGCAGCTTCACCTAAAAAAGAAGTGAGTTTTTTTTTTTCATGAATCTTTGCAAATCACCTTTCCTAATAATGTGCTACTTAGCAAGTTCCGTGGCTAAATGCGGCTAAAGTTAACAGTCTGAGAGAACTACTCATCACCCTATTGGAAAAAAGAAGTGGGGTGAGCAGGGCTCATTCGCATTTAAAGGGACATGCACCAAACAGATCTCTGTGAACAAAGCTGTTTTTGACAAGGTAAAAAGGGTGTTGCTTTACACTACCATTAAGAAATTTTAACCAAAGTATGTTATAGACTTTTCATTAAGACCCTAAAGAATCATATCAGCTTGTGGAAAATGGGCATCTGATGACTCATTTAACATAAGATAAATAATCTTTTTAATCTCACAAATTTCTTGAAGTTTATATCTCACAATTCAGACTTTTCTTCCAAAAATTGTGACACCTTTTTACCACAGCATTTTTACACTCTTTTACCTTTAAAGTTTTGGATATGTATGTATGTATGTATGTATTCATTCATTCATTCATTCATTCATTCATTCATTCTACTAGCACCATCACTTTTATGGTATTCTGTTTGCAAAAAATGTAGTAGCTTAAATGAGGCAGTTCTGCAGGTGTATTTGTGCATGTTTGTGCTATTATTATCTGACATTTGTGTTCATATAAATGACAATATCAGTAGCTTCAATTTAGACAGTTTTTATTTTATTTATTTATTTGTTTGTAAAAGTCACATATGATTATTTTTTTTTCTCTGCATTTTCATTTACTTGTAATGTAAACTCTTAAAAATAAAGGTGCTTCACAATGCCATAGAAGAACCTTTTTGTCCAAATGTTTCCATAAAGAACCTTTAACATCTGAAGAACCTTTCTGTTTCACAAAAGGTTCTTTGTGCCAAATAAGGTTCTTCAGATTATAAAAAGGTAAGCAAGAAATGGCTCTTTAAAGAACCTTTGACTGAATGGTTATTTGCAGATCCAAAAATGGTTCTTCTATGGCATTGCTTGAATAACCTTCTGAAGCACCTTTGTTTTTAAGAGTGTAGTGCTCCACTTTTTCTCTAATGAAGTTAACAGAGTTTGGCTGTTGCGAGCGAGTCCATGACAGCCTGACAGTTTGAGGTTCATCACGAGCTGCAAGATGAAGATTAAAAGACATTTACATTTAACAGCTATTCATTTAGCACATGCCTTTATTCAAAGAGACTCACAAATGGGAATATTACAAGCACAACTAATTAATCAAATCAAGAAACAATATTAATAGCGCTACCCAAACTTCAAAGAAGTAATGAATATTATTTCCTTCTTACATTCCTACCATCTTGTGCACATTTTGGATGGTGAGACTGACAGCATTTGTCTTACTCAAATGATTGCTTGATTATTTTATGTTTTACCTATATATATATTTATATATTTTTTTTTCCTTCATTGAGTACTCTCAATTCAATATGTACTTAGACTCCTTAATAAATTAAACGAGTTCATCCATATTTCATGGGCTGTATTGAGTGGAGTATTGCTCCATATGAAGAATTCATGAGCATGATACAAATAATGATGCGTTGTTGCTCCGCTGGAGTCAGTCTAAGGTACTGCGTCTAAACAACAGTAATGCTGACTGGCAAACATGAAGTCATTTCAATGTAAGTTCCTTGGGATGTGAACTTCAAATGAACGCATACATCAAAAGAGCAAAGAGCTCATCCTCAGAAGTTCCAGGAGTCAGAACCTCCTGTGGGAGGAGTGTAGTTTTAATGTGGAAATAGTCAGAGATGCTCCTTACCTAGAGGCAACCCAAGCCTGAATCATTTGCCTCCTTTATATATATATATATATATATAGATAGATATTAGATATAGGATATAAATAATATAATGCTTTCATTTTCTTATTTTTAAACTATTAAAATAACAAATATTCTACATAAAATTTAATAAATGAAAATAACATTTCAAGTTAATTAAATGTACAAGTGCTGAAATTAGTGTGTGTTAATGAGTACTAATAAATACTAGTAATACTAATAAGTACTAGTAAAACTACCTATTCACACCAAATATTGCAAACCGTATGAAGAACCATAAAAAGAAGTGAAATTTATTGAATATGTACTTGTAGTCTTCAAATCTTAAAATCATTTTAAACTTACGATTTGATGTGTTGACTAACATACTAAACCACATGTAAAGTACTTGATTATCATTTGAACTGTTTTATTTGGTAACACATTGCAAATTAAAACATTTTAAATGTACTAAATTGCAACCTTATCATCACAAATGTGTAATTGCAAAAACTGTTTAAGTACATGACCTACAAGTTTACCATAAATGTTTGTCAGTACATTCTTTCCTACTTTAGTGGGTCAAAAGCACTCTAAAGTTCAACTAATTGCATTTAATATGAATTTAAACTATGTAACATTTTAATTGAATTGCAAATAACAGTGTCCAGATAAGTTTCCAAAACATTACATTCAGTTCACGCTTTATTCTTTTGAAGTATGTTATTTCCGTAATAAGTGCTCTTTTTGAAAGTTTGCAAAACTGTACTTCTTTCACATTTATTCATTCTATTCAGCCTATTAAAAGTACACTTGATTGAATACAAAGTAAACATACATGGAAACGTGCAAGAACTCACACACCCGCAGATGTTTTCTGTGCTTGTGAACACACACAGAAACCTGAGGCGGCTGCAGGCTTTGAATCTGTCTTATCTTTCCTCCCAGTGAACATCCAGGGAGGTTCAACGGTAGAAAGGCAGAGAGTGCTGAGATGACTGAACCTGCTTCAAAAACCTGTCTTATTGAGCAGCTGCGGCGCGTTGGTACGGGGCTATCGGCCATCTACACCCCCGACATCAAAGACGCTCGCCAGAGCCTCTCTCATGGGTCTGCGACAATGTATAAATGAGCTGAATGCAAGATTAGATTGTCACTCAAATGACTTATTAGGAAATAAATCGTTGTGGAGGGCTGACACTGCCAATAGAAGTGTAATCCTAACAGATCAATGACACATGACCCTGACACGTGTCGAGAACTTCCTCTCTGAGTTACACAAGCGTGCTTCTGCATTTTTTGAGTACATTTTAGACAGAAAATTCATAAACTCCTTCATCACTGCGATCTGCGACACCACCAACTCTGCAATCTCTGGCTAATATTCCAGGAAGGTTCTCTGAAAGCTATAAACATTATTTCAGTAATGTTAATAGAATGTTTGTTAAGAGATATGGTTATAATGTTTTCAAAACATTAGCACAAAAACATTCAACATTTTTTTTTTTTTTTTTTTTATGTTAATACTTACTAGTTTCAGTTGGATCATATAACATTCAGAGGTAGAGGAGACCAGGGGCAGTTGTAAAAATTATTTTTTACTTTTTCCTTCATAACTCACTGGCTACTTGATATGCACTAGTCATCTTTTGATACAAAAAACACTTATAGGTGCACTAATTAATTATACAATTGATATATTTTCACCAATAAGGACAAGACTATAATATAAAATTAAGTCACAGTGTTACAACTGCTTCTTAATGAGAATGATTGTAACACTGAAAAATAAAGTCACATTAACCCACTGAATCTCAAATAAAAGCCCACCTCAAAGTAACAACTTGTTTGCCGTAGTATGTTATAATGCAACATGTTCTCACGTATCATGCTTTCAACTCGTCTCATATTGACGCTTGGTCATTGCCATTGCTTTTTCGATGCTCAAGGTACCCCTTTAGCATATTTTTTGATGCAAAAGGCACCTTAATTGCCTTAATTTAATGGTTTTCGTGCATTTGTAAAAGTAGAAATATTTTTTTATGTAAATTTGTAATTAAGTCTTCTTCTAGCAGCAATTTTTGAAATTAAGCACAGACTGCACACAGGACCTGAGCTTTAAGGTGGATAGAGAAGGTGATCACGTCTATTCCTCCCACAAATCAATCGTTTTGCTTTGCAAGACTTGGAATATTGTTTTATATATATTTTTAAATGTATGACTGTAGTTGTATCTGCGTGTATTTTGTTATTTATTGACAAATGGTAGGTTTAGGGGCAGGGGTTGGGTTGTGCATTCATAAATTTGTAAATAGTGTAATTAAAATACAATTGTTGTTACTGTTTACATTGAAAAATCACACCCCAAACATATATGCAATAATGGCAATATTATTACCCAATTGATAAATTATTAATGTTTATAACATTCCCAATGTATTTCGGGTCTGCTTATTGACACCAAAGGTTTCTTATTTAAAGCAATGGAGGACCCTGCATGTCAAAAAAGTATACTAAAGGGGTACCCTGTGCATCAAAAAGTGACGCCAAATGTATATTTATGTCACAAGTTGAATGTGTTGCCTAATGTTACTTATTTTTGTTTTTCTTGCTGGACAGTATATTATTCAAATATATATTTTACTCATACATTAATCAATCAAACCTCCTCAAGGAAATTCCTGACAGGTGTCTCTCTAAGAATTTCAGTGGTTCTCCTTTTTTCTGGTTTTAGTTCTAGGAACTCTATTTGGGGGAACTTAATATATAAATGTATAGTTATAAAGGAACTATCAGTGATGTAAGTGTACACTGATTGGCAAAAACCCTACCCGCCATTTTTAAAAAGCCATCTAAAATATTTACTCCACGACCATGGAATACATTGATAACATTATTACCTGTTGTCTGCAGTGTTTTGATCTTTTCTAATCCTTGATGATATGTAACACTGCAAATTGTCATATGAGATTTAGTCAGATTTTCATGCTCTTTCAATTGCATAAATTATGCTTTTACGTTGCATCTCTGTTATCACAAAAAAAAAAAAAAAAAACTCTGATCACAGCGTCCTCGTTCACCGGTTGTCAGTGTTTGTAAATGCCTCACATAAAGAGATGCGAGGGTCTGTGTTACTTACTATTGGAAAAAAACTTAACAGAAAAAAAAAAAAAAAAAAAAGCAAACAAAACAAAAAAGCTATAGTTTAGCCATGTTGCACAATAAAAACGAGTGTGAATAAAAACTGCATAATTGGGCATACATAACACTGATACTAGTCACTAATATATATAAAACTTGAAAAGCAAAGAAAGAATACATCAATATTTTTTTGGTGATTACATGTTTTTTTAAACAGTAATGTGACACGACTTTGCTGGTAATAATGCCACAAGTGAGTCCTACCTTTCTCACTACATTTTTATTAAGGTCAAATCTACATATAGTTCCAAATGAAAGTACTGTTAATCATGTTGCTGTTTCCTCACAAAAGCTGTTTATTCAGCATATTGAAGCCACTTCTCCATTGATATTCCATTGAAAAAAAAAATGGTTTCTGGTCTCCTTCCCTGCGCTACAGCGTTAGCTGTAACGCTTGCTTTTTTGTCTAAACGATGCAGGTTTGCCTTTCAGTGGCTTTGTAAAGACGTCACTGTCGGCCACTTCAGAGTTCCAGCTGCCAGTGCGAATGCAAAGAGGAAAATGGCCCGAGGGGAAAAATTGGTTCTCTGGGAACCACCCTGCTGGCTATCTCCTAGAACTATGCGGTGCGAAAGTGGTGACTTTCAGGGCCCTGCTTTTTAGAATGGCCTCACCAAGATAAAAGTCCATAGTGATCAAGTTCCAGCAGCATGCATGGTGGAGACAAAGGAAGGTGGTTACACTGGGCTGTTGCAGCTATGATAAAATCTTTTATGCTAGCTAGCCACACCTATATTAGCATAGATTGTTCATGTAAATGTTCGATCAATAACCTAAAGATAAAATGTATGCAAGTTTAAATTCATAGTCATCTGAATAAATACTGAACATCCAAAAAGTAACTTTCATACCTCAAAGGCAGTGTTTTGTCCTGCTAAGGTGAAAATGATTGTATTTCTTTTCCTACTGAGCATGTCTAGATTAAATGTCATCAGTCTAGCTTGTTTCTGATTGAAGGAATTTGTGAGTTAGAATTGCCTCTGGTCTTTCCCATAATAGGTGTTCAATTATCAAACAGAACATTGTGTCCTGTAACGTTTACATTCTTATATTTAGATATTTAAAAAAAAAAAATGTTTTGTTTGTTCATGGAATATTCAGAAATAATACTTAATAACTTAATGTGGAAATTAGGAGAATGTTCTTAGAACGCATTTAGCTGCGTTCCCCGCTAACAGCTAATGTGAGGTTATTGGGGTCATTTTCTCAGGAGAAACATTTACAAAATTAGATGGGGAAAAAAATCCATTTGGTCTTCATTTAGTCTTGTTGTTTAGGAGAAACAATTACACAGATCTCATTTTTAATTTGTCTCTTCTGGTTATTTGGAAAGAATAAAAAGAAAATAGATTAACTGCAAATATACTGCACATAACAGATATACAAGGTATCATCATATTACAATTATCATATTACAACTCATTTTAACTGCCTTTCCAGCTAACAGGGAATGTCCTGACATGGTTTTCTCAGTTATGTGCAAATGTTCTTTCAGTAACATTATTAGAAAGATCAAAGTCAGCAGGTAATAACAATCTCAAAACGTTAGCACAGACACATTGTTTATACATGGATTTTCTTTAAAAAATTTAGTTGGATGTTTGGTTAACTGTTTCTAATGACATATCATGAAAATATGACTTTTATCATATCTCAAAATTTAAGTTTTGATTAGTAATATGCATTGCTAGGAACTTTATTTGGACAACTTTAAAGACGATTTTCTCAATATTTTGATTTTTTTGCCCTCAGATTCCAGATTTTCAAATAGTTGTATCTCGGCCAAATATTGTCCTATCCTATCAAACCATGCATCAATTGAAAGCCTATTTATTCAGCAATGACTGGTCTTGTGGGGTCACTTTATGCTTTAACATTTACAGAAACATAACATTTTTGGAACTTAACAATAACAGCAAAATGTTCTTAGAATATATTTTTGTCATCTGAGTTATAACAAAATATGACTGAATATGAGATAAAATATGGTGGATAAAAGTCACATACAGGCTGATCTTTCCTCTAATGAATGTGAGCTGCTCTCAGGAAACCGTTTATTCATAATAAGTCTGACCTGGCTCATGCAAACATGCAAATTATACGTCATAAGCGGCTCACTTCCATGAGTTGGACTGTTTTATACCAATTACCAGCTGCACCTGAGATCACTTTTTGGGACACATTTTCCTCCAAACCATAGCTACAGCATGCATAAATACAAACACACACACCCAGTACAAGCACAAACAAACTTAAATGATGTCTCTTATCAATTCAGGCCAACAGCTCTGTGCAATTAAACATCAACTGGTGAATAAAAGCCGCACATAACCGATTATGACTGGTGGAAACACGTGTAGGCCAGCTCACATGTGCGGATGCAGATTATTCTGACACAAAAAGCAAAGTCAAACTTCAGTTTAGTTGTGATTAAAGAGCCATGACATCTGAGATGAAAATATTCATGGATAATGTTGTTTTCATGTATTTGAGCATGACCTAAAACAGAAGTGCAGTGCTATATTTAGCCATACAGTATATTGTTTTTTTGTAAACACATTGTGATATGATGAAGCGTTCTCTATTAATAAGCCTTGCATTTCGGTTATTTAATATATGCTGTGCGGTATGTTTTCAGTTAATCTATTTTCTTTTTCTTCTTTTATAATGAATTTGCCAAGAGGGACAAATGAAAAATGAATCTGTGCCATTGTTTGTTCTAAACAGCAATGAACATTTTTTTTTTTTCATCTAAACTATTTTTTTTCTTCTGAGAAAATGACCTCAGTAATCTCAAATGTGCCTTGTCTAGATTTTACAAAAGCACATCTCAAATTGTGCTCAAAGTCTTCACAAAGTTTTCACAAAGTCTGCCATCAGAAGTCAGTAATGCCAAAATAAACATTTCTCATCAAATTCTTCATTAAACTGTCTTTCTCGACACCACAGGGAGCATCAGCGTAAACTGTCTTCTTTTCTGTTGGCAAAAAGTTTGCAAATGAGGAATGCCATTTGTGAAAGTATAAATCAGATTGCAACGAAAGGGGTCCTATTATGCTTTTTCACTTTGTGGTGTGTGGGTTTGGGTATAAAAAACATCTACAAAGTTACAAATCTCAAAGTCTACTCCAAAGGGAGATATTTTTAAAAAATCCCTTTTCAAGAACTTTTGGACTACAGTGTTTATTTTCCAGATGCTATGATGTCACAATGCGGTCCATTAAAATATCATTCAAATAAATCGTGCCTACAGAAATTCAAACCGTTGCCGAGTGGGGATGGACGAGGTGGGAGACTCACCTAACTTAAAAGTAAAAGCCTCCTTTAGCGATCGGATGCGTTTTTGTAAGAAAAATATCCATATTTAAAACATAAGAATCACTTTAATCTAGCTTGCGCAGTTGTACACGGAACTTGGTGCTTTGGGAAGGGGCGTGGCAGGACTGAAACGCCGTCTAAGCGGTTCGCTAATTGCAACGCAGTGGGACTGCCAACCAATCACAACACATTTTGTTTTTCGGAAGGCGGACCTTCATCAAATCCGGAACTAATCGAGCCATTTGTCCCGGCCTGGGAAGAAAGGTATTGTAATAATGTAAATGATGTGAAAAATAATGCATTTTTTGAACCACCAAGCATGAGAGCATGTTCTAGTGCAGCCACAAAACAAAATAAAGATTTAATAGGACCCCTTTAAGGCTGAAGTGATGATGTCACGAACTTGCTGATGCATCAAATTTAAACCAGGTTTTACACTTTTCATAGAGCTTTCGCATTATTTTGCAATCATGAGGGGGAGGGGCAGGGCTACTTGCTTTTTAGCCAGTTAAATTAGGTTTTCACTGATAGGCTTACTCTGATTTGATTGGTAAGATTTGTCATGCGACTCAGAATAATTCACTTCTTTCCATAAATATAAAAATGAAATACTAATAACATTTGTTTATATATGTGCATACAATTAAGCTGACAGCTATGGGTCATCATGACAAATATGAAGAGCCCTAAAAGCAAATATTATATACTTTCAACCGCCTTTCAACGGCCTTCGTCCAATAATTCCCTCCTGTGTTCATCTGTATTTCAGTCAGTAATTGTCAACAGCGTTTCAACCCAACGACTGTCTCTCATCTGAGAGGCGATAAAAAAGGTTCGTCTTCCTTGCCAGATGCTTCCATATCTGCCTTTCATTAATTACTGCTAATTAAAATAAGCCGCTGAACGAGCCGAAACATGCCCTGGATGCCAGCTGAATGAAAGTGGCCTTTCAACTATTTATGGATGTGTGACACTGAAATTTCCTGCCCAGTAATTTGGCCACATAAACACGATGAAACACATGAAGTTAGAGCCCAAGCGAACAGGCAGATGGCTGTTTACTGTGATCGCCTCATATCTGCACTGCTATGTGTGCTATGAAAATACACATCTCAGAAGAAAACACCATTATACTTACTTTTATGCAAACGCTTCAATAGCTCACTCTGGTGCTGCTATCAACTCAGCAGAGCACAGAAAAAAAAATATAAGCTGCTCTTTTCATATGGTGCTATAAGAGTCCATATGACTGTGTGATGTCCTCATTTGTCGATAAGTTGAAGCGACTTTGCATTATTCAAACCAAGATGTCAATGTTTGGCTGGTTAGCGTGGATAGACTAGTAAATACTTCTTTCTACAGTGTTTTGCCAAAAAAGATAATAACAGCATGCAGACAGCTTCCAGTGGTCACAAAGCAACTACTTTTGAGATGAATAGGAATGCTAACAGATAATTCTCTATAAGTATTTTTTTTCCAGACCAAACTTTCAAAATATTCCCTGTGTCATTAAAACACAACAATAAAGTCAAGAGATTGCTGAACTGAGGTGAAAACATCAGTAGTTTGGAAAAAGCAAGTAGGACTGGCTGGGTTCATGCCTGCAAGTCCCATCTGAGACAGGGAATCTCTGAATTATTAGTTGAAAATGCAGTAAAAGGGAAAAACAGATTCAGTTTTCCTCAGATAATGGCAGTCATACTAAATTCACAAGATGTCATATTATGGCACCTGTGAAAAACAGGCACACTAGTTCATAAGTAATAGCAAATGCAGAATAGAGTGAAGTGTGTTACCTGTAAAAAGCATCTGGCCCTGTAGTGTATTATTCAGAGTTTTCCTCCACGATTAATAATCCAGTGACTGACAGCTGCTCCACTATAACACACACACAGGTCCAAAAGTCTAAGGCCACTAGAGAAAACGCTTTTTTTTATTTTGCATTATTTTCATAAAAAAAAAAAAAACTTTTTTTATTTTTTTGTCATTATATTTTACAACATAAGAAATTGTCAACAAAAATGTAGTTTACATGTTTTTTTGTTTTTGTTTTTTTTTTACACTGCATTTTACAGAATATTTATGTCTGCCTTAAATTTTAATCACAGCAGCACTGGAGGTACATGAACAAAACCTGATGATGTTCTCCAGCAGGATTTGAGATGATCCAAGAGTCTCAGTGGAAGAAGAACAGACCACCATCCACACAAAAAGTCACATAATAACTGACACTCATGTATGTACACTTGATTAGTTAATTCTGAAAAGTACATGCAAATATTTATTTTTCATTTTAAATCATAACCTTTTTTAATGTTTAGAACAATATTTCTAGTGGTTGTCAAACAGGGGGCACACAGGGTGACTTTTTGAATGCAGAATATTTATTGATGTAGTATTAATTTAGTATTATTAATATATTGAAATGATTGAAATCTTTGAATTTAGTTAACTATAAATATCGAAATGCTACAATAACCTAATATATTAAAATAACGAAGCACTTAATTCTAATACCTAGAACTTAATTTAAAACAAACTCTTTATCCGAACTCTAAATAAGTATCTAAACTGTTATTATTATTGGATTATCTTAATCTAAAAAAAAAAAAAAAAAAAATGTATGGAATTGCAATATACCATATTTATACAAAAAGTCTAAAACAAGCAGCTTTGTCATAATTAATTACAGCATACATAATGTGATCATAGCAGAAGGGGGTTTTGAAAATTGTCTTGGACGATAGGAATCATTGGTTTAATACAAAAGCCTCTCTGATGGCCTGGTGCCAAGGACATGTCTGTCCTCACTGCACTACAATATACTGCACACAAATATGTATACAATACTACATACATAAATATTTATGAAATGCATTTCACTTTCTACATCCACATGAGACAGTCATTCGAAAAAACGATACGACTGTTATCCAAATATGGTTTGTCAGTGACCTGTGTTGACTGAGTCGTTAATGAAATATTCTTTGCATCAGTGGAGCAGAATTAATGAGAATGTGTCTTTGGCTTGAGTTATGCTTCAGTCCATGAACTTGGCAAGTGAGCTGGAGACGGCGCAGTTGGGTGGCCAGAAAAGGACACCGCCCCATTTTCCAAATATGTTACCACTGCTGTTTGACACTATATGCACTGCTAACAAATTCAATTAGTCTTGTTACACTTTTATGTACACACAACTCACATCACAGCCAAGTATTATAAGTTTTAAAGAGGAAGTTCAAACAAAAATGACAATACTGTCACCATTTGCTCACCCTCATGTTGTTTCAAGCCCATAAGACATCAAAACACAAATTAAATCTGGTCAGCTTTCTGACACTTTCTGTTCTGAAAGTCCAAGTAAAGAAAACTTAGAAGATCCAAAAAGGTCATAAAGACATTTTTCAACTTTATTTACAACATTATTACCATTAATCCAGAGCCTCAGACGAAAGGGAAATCTGATTATTTTCCGTGAACTGGTTCTTTGCGACATTTTGTGTCAATGACCTAGTATAGTTTATTCGTTTGTTTATTAGTGTGTAACATATGATGTGAAGTGTGAATGTTTTACATGTGTAAGGCTACATTTACACAACAACAATAAAATTTCCCTTGCATTTTTACCAGTTTTCACGTATACTCGACAACGTTTTCAAAACATTTTGTGTTATACATACTACAAAATCGACACATACTACAAAAACAACATAAAAAAAAAATTATAAAAAGTTTCCCACTTTAGGCTGAAAACGTTGTCGTGTAAACGGCATCTAAAGCATTTTGAGTGAATAAACTAGTCTACATCAGCTCACCATTATACATAAACAATGAGAAACCATACAAACTTTCATTTGGCCCATCATTCAAGTGCTTGGTTTATGCATGCACATATCAGCGGCTCATCAGTCTTTGGTCCAAGTTGAACTGTTTCCTCAGTTCAGTGACTGTTGGAGGAATTGGAGCGCTGAATGAGTTCATTCACCATAGGATCAGATATGCCGCTCTTTTGGGTCATTCTTCCATCAATGTTTCAGATGATTCAGTCCGATTTGGTGAACTGGTTCATCCAGTACACAGATGCAAACAGATACAGTTACAGTACACAGATACAGTTTAAAATAATTATTTGTTCACAAACTGGACATCACTCTGGACCGTTTGCCTGAGGCAAGTCAGGAATGCTTTATAAGACCTCAATATATCGTCAAGAGCCACAGATAATAATTTTGTGTTGATCCAATTTTTTTTTTTTTTTTCACTCTCAAAGCTAAAAATCTTCTTTACTGTTCTGCTCAAGAAATAAAAGTCACCTACATCTGGGATGACCTAAGGATAAGTAAAGTTTCATTTTTAGGTGAACTATTACTTTATGGTCACTGAAAATGATCCCACTTCATTATTACAGTCACATCCTGTTTAAAAGATAAATCCAAATCCAGAATGACACAGTCGGTCACGCGACAAAAGAGAAGCAATTACATTTCACTATCAAAGCTGACGTAATGCTTTTGAATGCGTTTGTAATTTGAGCAGTACGGCCGGAGATGGTAATTGCTTTGAGGTTTATTCCTCACATAAAATTATTTTTTTGCCCTTGAAAGACTTAAAATATTTGTAAATTTTGAATAATTGTGACTGTAGTAGTATCTTCCAGTTATAGGTTTGTGGTAAGGGTTGGGTGCTCAGAAATGTCGGTAAATAGTTTTGACAGTTTGAATTGAAAACCATACCCTAACATATATGTCATGTTGACTCTTGCAATAATAGTATTTATGATAAATATCCCATACCCTTTGTATCTGTGTATTGACACCAAAGACTGTGACTGTGTATTGACGCTCATTGTAAGCGATGGGCTACCCTGTATGGTAACAAATAATGCTAATAAGGCACCCATTGCATTAAAAAAATGGGCACCAAAAGGGTATTGACTAAACAGCCACATGTGACAAGTTGGGAGTGAGACCCAACTTACATTTACATTAAATTAAGCTGCCCAATTTGGATGGATGTTTTTTTATTTATTTTTTTATTTTTTTTATCTTTATAGTGCTTTAGGATCTTCAGAGTTTTGGCAACCTCGATTCCCTTTCAATGGAGGAACAGCAACCATTACAAATGTTTTCAGTTGTGTTTCAAAGATTAACCAGTCTCAACTTTCAAATTTTGTTTCATTTTTTTAAGAAATGCAATAAATAAATACTGTTTTGTGGCTCTTTAATGTGTGACAGCTGTAGTGCCTTAAGCAGCACATGAACCAATCATCTCTTCCTTTTTACTAGTTATAGCATGAAATAAACATGAATGAGCATCAGAAGGTATCTTGATTCAACCGCAAAAAGACATCAATACATACAATTTTTCAAGTTCAACCACTGACTTTAATCTACTCTCCTGTATGGATTGTTTGTTGGACAAAAATGTCAGATTCTGCGTTATGATTGGTCAGATCGCCTGTCAGTAAGGGAGTTTCATTTTCATTTTTTTGTGTGAACTATTCTTTAAGCCTCTGACAATGTATTGTGAGTTCTGTTCGCTTAGTAGAACATCACCAAAACAGGACAATATATATCAAAAAAGGCCAGATTCAAATATTTTGTCCAAATGACAGGTACCATTCATCTTCCAAAGCAAAGACCAGTATTTTTACAGTATAGCAGCAGCAGCAGCAGCGTCTTTCTCTTTGCTGAGACTGAGGCATCTGTCTGGATAGAAGTGAAGATGGATGAGGCCAAACACATGGCAAACCTTTTAAAAAAAGTGCCTTTCAGTCAGGAGCTGAAAAGATGGTTCTCCTCTACTGACCAAAAACACACCGGTCAATCAGATGTCCGGTGGCCTAAGGCCATGATGCTGAATGTCCATGACTGTTTACAGTTTACAGCCCAGTTTGTTATGAAAGGTAAAACCCGATGACCATGATTTTGTTGAGTAGGTTGATGCTGAAACAGCCTTTCTGTCTAACAAACATGTTTCTATGCCTACCTCAAATATCAGAGGGAAAAGATAGATGGATATGAAAGTTCAAGACTCCTATGACTCATGAAATCTAATGCGATTTCAGGATCAACAAGGGTTTTGATCCACATACATGACCCATATCCCTCCATTCATTCATGTTCTCAGGAACCGCAAGAGCATGTTGGTAATGGTTTCATGACTCTAGCAGTTCACCATCATAAACAGAATAAACTGGTGCTGTCAAGAGAACACGGTTCATCCATTTACACTCTTCCACCAGAAGAGCCCAGAGCAATAGCACAGGCCCATCCATTTCACATTGTGTTTCCTTTCATAATGACAGTCAAACGTGTTTTACTGATTCTGCCTTTTGCCTTCAAGGATCTGCTTTGTAAAAGAGAGAAGTGTAAGCAAACCCCAAAGCAGTGGGAAAAGTCATAATAGTGGCTGTGCAATGTCTTGTTGTTACAGGCCATATCTTTCATCATGCATATGAGATGCATTTAACAAATGAGTCAACGTTTATTCTTTAGAACTCGTGCTGCTGTAATAAGAAATTTAACTAATCATTTCAAATGGATGGGATGCTCTAGGCCACACCATGTGCTAGAGTCATTTTATTAAGCCGTTCACTCGCTCTTTTCATCTTAAACAATCCTCTTGCTTAGAATCTTTGCAGAATATGACTATCAATATTTCATCCAGTGTTCACCAAAATTGTCTTAGATTGTCACTAGACCAAGATTTACCAATTGGATTTTTAATGATCAATACTGTTAAAAAACAGTGAGACACATTTTATTTTAGAGACCATTTCTCACTATTGAATAGAATGCATATTATTTGCACATTGGCTGCTTATTGGTACTTATAAAGCTAATTAATGCCTTGTTCTGCATGAGCATAGTTTAGATACTGTAATCCTAATCCAAACCTAAACTTAACAACTACCTTACTATTAATAAGCAACCAATTAGGCATTTATTGAGACAAAAGGTATAGTTAATAGTTAGTTAATAGTGAGATTTGGATCTTAAAATAAAGTGACACATGTATAAATGTATATTTCTGCTTGAAATCCAATAAAATAATTGTAAAGCACTAGTTTTATTTGGATAACCCAGTGAATGAAATTAAGTCTATATATGTGTATAGTATGCTGATACATTTATGTCTGAGGCTGTTTAATAAGGTTTGATAAAATACAGAACTAGAAATTCTAACTTTTCCAGACTGCTTTTAGCAAACAATAATAATTGGAGCTCTGACATGCAACTGTCAAAATTAACAAGCACTGTTCAAACCTTAGCTGGCAATGATTTATTCAAGAGTTTTATGCTTATTTAAAACTTTATAAATCAGAGATGTCCCTGATCTAGGAATCCATACTTCACTACCTATTGAAAAGCACTTAATATACAGCCATATAAATTATTGATTAGTCTGCATGAAAAAACCACCCGCTGCATTAATCTTGTATGCTGCTGTACTCCTGACCAGCTTTAACAAGTCAAGCCAAGTCAGAAATGAGAGTTTGGAACCTCTCCTTTGGCCTTATACATGAAATACTACAATTCAACAAGACCATGAAACAGTTAGTAGATTGAACTTTGTAGTCATTGTGACCTTAAACACATTAATCGTTGTCAAAGGAGTGGAGTACAGATCACACAGACGACAGGCCAGAGTGACCCTAAAGAGAAATGTGTCCCGGACTAAAACAAGAAACGCTTTTATTCAACTCTTAAAACTAGCATAGCTTGAGTTGCACAGAAATGTAACTAACTTGTTTTGAAAAAACATAATAAACCTCAGAATAATAAAAAATAAATAGGGTAAAAGGCTAAAGGCACACCCTAAGAAAAACATGCTTTTTATTGCACCCAAAGTGTATAATTGCAGAAAAATATATAGATTTGTATTAAACATTTATGGAGCAACAGATTCTGTGTGAAAATAAACCATGCAAGTTGTTTATTTTGTTTAAAAACATTATAAATGTATGGGGTGGAAAGGGGGGCATTTTACCCCACACACGGTGCCGGTGGAATTAAGGTTAAGATTAAGGTAAGGTCACATAAGACTGCATCATAGTATTTATTTGTTTGTCTCTTTTTGAATTTTCTTTTTTTCTTTCTTTTTTTTTACCAATGACGAAAAAATCTGAAGGCTGTCCGTTACTTTGACAGATTACCCTGAGTGTGATCTATTGTAACTTCTAACTGTAATTCCCACCCCTTTCCAGTTTGTGGCGAGTGTACTCCAGAGTAGCAGCAGAGCACTGGAGCCATAACAAAAATGAAACTATCACAAATATTTTTGCTATGTGTTTGATTAGCACCAAAATGGTATTTATTGCTTGTTTCATATCAAAAGCAAAACAAAGTTTAGCCTATTGTGATTTATTGGATGGGAGGCACACTATGTACTGTTCATTCATCAACTGAAAACAGCATAGACTAAAAGATCGACTGTGATTTACGAATCGATATTGGTCATAGAGAATATATTAAAATTGATGTCACTGCGGGTTGTGATGTTGAACATGAAAAGTTATGCAGTCTCATGTGTTTTTTTTTTATTTATAAATACATAAACCTATATTGTCCTGTAGATACATAATTAAAAATGAAAACGTGAACAAAAACAAAAACAATTAAATGTGTTATTATAATTAAAATATAAAAAAATTAAATGACGGGTAATAATAGATTATATTAAAGTCTAACACAATCTCTGATACATATGTTTATTTTTTTTTTAGAAATTACACAGACATCTCACTGAAGATAATAAGACGATGTACAAGAGGCATCATTGTGGAAAAAATGATTACTCATCTTTTATTTACATTTGAACAAAAAGTGGCATGTCTAAAATTATTCATACCCATCTCAAAAATCAATAGAAAAGCCTTTATTGGCTATTACAGCAATCAAACGCTTCCTATAATTGCTGACCAGCTTTTTGCGATGAGTTCCAACTCTTTCAGGTCGGAGGGTCTCCAGGCCATCACCCTGATCTTTAGCTCCCTCCACAGATTCTCAATTGGATTTAAGTCAGGCCACTGCAAAACTTTAATGTTTCTGTCTGCTAACCATTTCTTCACCACTTTTGCTGTGTGTTTTGGGTTGTTGTGCTGAAATGTCCACTGGTGCCCAAGGCCAAGTGTCTCTGCAGACTGCCTGATGTTGTTGTTGAGAATTTTGATGTATTGTTCCATTTTCATGGTGCCATTTACTGTGATTAGGTTCCCTGGTCCACCAGCTGAAAACACCCCCAAAACATTTGGCTTCTACAACCATGTTTGACAGTGAGAATGGTGTTATTAGGGTTGAAGTCTTCTCCTTTTTTACACCAAATGAAGGCTACATCATTGTGGCCAAACAATTAATTTTTTTTGTTTCATCTGACCGTAAAACAGAAGACCAGAAGTCTTCTTCTTTGTCCAGATGAGCATTTGCAAAGGCCAAGCGGGCTTCTGTGTGTATTCTCTGGAGAAGTGGTGTCCTCCTTGATCTGCGTCTGTGGAACCCAGCGGTGTGCAGTGTCCGTTGGACTGTCTGCCTTGAGATGTTGCCACCAGCAGAGCCCAGATTCATCAGGATAGCCTTTGTGGTGATCCTTGGATTCTTTTTTACCTCTGTCACTATCCTTCTTGCCAGCACAGGTGTCACTTTTGGCTTCCGACCACGTCCTCTGAAATTTTTCACAGTGCGGAGCGTCTTCTATTTTTTAATAATACTTTGCACTGTAGCCACTGGAACTTCAAAACATTTAGATATGGTCTTATAGCCCTCTTGTGAGCAGCCTGGTGGACAATGCGGGCATTAGCATGAGAAATCACACACAAGAGTTTGCATTGCACCGCATTAAAATATTTTTTTTTCTGTTCACCCCCTCAGCACCGATCGGCGCCCTCTCTCCCACATGGAGCTGGACGAACTGCTGCAGCGCCTTACAGAAGTAAGCATCCACCAGCAGCAAATTGTGGAACATCTGGCCACTCGGCAGGGCAGAGCTTAAGAAGAACTCGCTGCCCTCCGTGCCCAAGCTGCCCAGCCAGTTCCACTACCTGACCCCCGAATGCGGGCTACCCGGCTCTTACCAAAAATGACGGCTCACGACGATGTTGAAGCATACTTACAAGTGTTTGAAATCACTGCTGGGAGTTTAAAGCCCGGGTGCAAGCCCGAGCCCAGGCCGCTGAACTCGTCCGCTTGGCGCAACATTGGCTGCTGGACGGGGAACCCACCGCAGCTCAGGTAGTGGAACGAGTGGTCATCGATCGCCCCCCTCTGCGCCCTGCCTCGGTCCCATCGTCAGGCGGTGGGTATGAGGAATCCCGCCACCGTCCTCGCCCTTGTGGAGGCGATCGAGCTGGTGGATGCTGTTCACCATCGGTCCCACCTGCGGCTCCAGAGGCGGACGGCAAGCTGAACGGCAAGCCCGTGCGGGCGCTTCTGGATTCGGGCAGTGCGGTCACCCTCATCCAGGCCAAGCTGTGTCCTCCTCACCATGGCCAAAAGAGTTACCTACCGATCACGTGTGTGCATGGGGACACCCAACAAGTTCCAGCTTGCCGCGTGAACATAGCATAGGGAGAGATGGTGAGTCCCCCTCTCAAAATACTAACCTCTTCTATGATGTCTTCCAGCAGGCCAGCGAGGGGGGCTCTTTTGCCAAAGACCAGCGGGAGGACGATCGTCTTAAACATTGCTATACTGCGTTGCCCAGCGAAGGGGGGAGGAGAAGGAACTTTTGGTCGTTCCACAAACGAAGACGGAGACCATCCTGGAGTTAGCCCATTCACATCCGATGGCAGGTCACCTAGGAGCGGCTAATACCATCCAGCGGATCCGGGATCGTTTTCACTGGCCAGGCCTGGAGGCCGACGTGAAGGGATTCTGCAAAGCCTGCCCGACTTGCCAACGCACGGTGCCCAGGGCTCCTCCCCCCAGCCCGCTGATTCCCTTACCCATCATTGAGGTGCCCTTCGAGCGAATCAGAATGGATCTAGTAGGGCCGTTGCCTAAGTCTGCCCGAGGACATGAACACATCCTCATCATCGTGGATTATGCCACCCGGTATCCAGAAGCAGTCCCCCTGCGGAAAGCCACAGCGAAAGCCATCGCCCAGGAGCTGTTTCTGTTGGCCAGCTGGGTTGGCATTCCAGCCGAGATACTGACTGACCAGGGAACACCGTTCATGTCCCGGTTAATGGCTGACCTCTGCAGGCTGCTGCGGGTGAAACAGTTGAGGACGACAGTCTACCACCCGCAAACTGACGGACTCGTGGAACGCTTCAATCAAACTCTCAAACAGATGCTCCGGAGAGTAGCCACGGAGGACAAGTGGGATTGGGACCTCATGATCCCCTACATCCTCTTCGACATCCGTGAGGTCCCCCAAGCCTCAACTGGTTTCACCCCCTTCGAAGGCCGCCAGCCACGGGGGCTGCTGGATGTCGCTCAGGAAGCTTGGGAGCAGCAGCCTGCCCCCCACCGCACGGTCATCGAGCACATCAAACAGATGAGGGAGAGGATTGACCGCGTCACGCCATTAGTCCGGGAGCATCTCAGCAAGGCACAGCAGGCCCAACAACGCCACTATAATCGGGCAGCCCAACCACGGGAGTTCCAGCCGGGAGACAGGGTCATGGGTCTGGTCCCTACCTCCGCCTGCAAGTTCCTGGAATCATGGCAAGGCCCATATACCGTTGTGGAGAAGGTTGGTCCGGTTACTTACCGCCTGCGCCAACCTGGAAGAAGACAAGCAGAGCAGTTATATCACATCAACCTACTGAAGAAGTGGCAAGGGACCCGGGACCAGGTCGCCGCCCTCAGTCTCACCGATCCCGTAGTTGTCAACATGAATCCCCACCTGTCGGCTGCCCAGAAGACCGAGCTGCAGCACTTGGTCAGTCAGTTTGGGGATGTGTTCTCCTCCAGGCCCGGGCAGACCAACGTCATCCACCATGACATCAGGACGCCCCCTGGAGTGATGATCAGGCAACGGCCCTACCGAGTCCTGGAAGCTCGTCGGCAGTCTATTGAGGAGGAAATCCAGGAAATGCTGAAGTTGAGGGTAATCGAACCATCTCGCAGCCCATGGTCCAGCCCCATCGTGATGGTACCCAAGCCGGATGGCACCCTCCGCTTCTGCAATGACTTCCGCCACCTCAACGAAGTCTCCGAGTTCGACGGCTATCCCATGCCTTGGGTCGATGAGCTGTTGGACCACCTGGGGAGGGCCCAGTACATCTCTACCCTGGACCTAACCAAGGGATACTGGCAGGTACCACTTACCTCTTCTGCTAAACCAAAGACTGCTTTCTCTACCCCTAGTGGCCACTGGCAGTACTGGACCTTCCCCTTCGGCCTGCATGGAGGGCCTGCAACATTCCAGTGCATGATGGACATCATCCTGAGGCCCCACCAAGCTTATGTGGCCGCCTACCTGGACGACGTTGTGGTCCATTCCGAGGCATGGGATGAACATCTGGAACATCTGCGGAGGGTGCTCTCAGAGCTCCGGCGGGCTGGACTAACCGCCAACCCCCGCAAATGCTATCTAGCGCTGTCAGAGGCGAAGTACCTGGGCTTCCAGGTCGGCCGTGGCCTCATCTGGCCCCAGGAAAAGAAGGTGGAGGCCATCCGTACCACTCCGAGGCCACAAACGAAGTCCCAGGTACGAGCCTTTTTGGGGTTGGCGGGGTACTATCGCTGTTTTATCCCCAACTTCTCCTCTTTAGCCGCTCCCCTGACAGACCTGACCAGGAAGGGGCAGCCTGAGAAGATCTGTTGGACGACAGCCACCAAGGAAGCCTTCACTCGGCTCAAGACGGCACTTACCTCGTCGCCTGTGCTCCGCGCTCCCGACTTCGGCTGCCCCTTCCTGCTGCAGACGGATGCTTCCGATACCGGACTGGGAGCCGTCCTGTCACAGATCCAGGAAGGTGAGGAGCATCCCATAATCTACATCAGCAGGAAGCTGTCCAAGGCAGAGAAGAACTACGCCACCATCAAGAAGGAGGCCCTGGCCATCAAGTGGGCAATCCTGGAGCTGCGCTACTACCTTCTCGGCCATAAGTTCACCCTGGTGACCGACCATGCCCCCCTGCAGTGGATGGCCCGGGCTAAAGATACCAACGCCAGGGTGACCCGCTGGTTCCTCGCTCTCCAGGACTTCCACTTTGAAGTGCAACATCGGGCCGGGGCCACCAACACCAACGCCGATGGACTCTCACGGATGTGGACAGCTTTTGCAGGTCTGTCAGGGGTCATTCCCCACCCACCCCTTATCTCACCCCTACTGTCTCCTCTCGTTCTTAGGGCCAGAACGACGCTTGGGGGGGGGGGATGTGACGAGTCTCTCTGGGATCATCAGCGTCGCCCTGGCAATATATATGTGTGTTTGTGTGTGTGTGTGTGTGTGCGTGTACCTGGTATTCATCACGTTGTGGGGACCAAATGTCCCCACAAGGATAGGAATACCAGTAGATTTTGACCTTGTGGGGACATTTCTCAGGTCCCCATGAGGAAACAGGCTTATAAATAATGCACAATGAGTTTTTTTGATGAAGTAAAAGTATGCACAATCTCCTGTGAGGGCTAGGTTTAGGTGTAGGGTAGGTGTAGGGCGATAGAAAATACGGTTTGTACAGTATAAAAACCATTACGCCTATGGAATGTCCCCATAAAACATGTAAACCCAACATGTGTGTGTGTGTGTGTGTGTGTGTGTGTGTGTGTGTGTGTGTGTGTGTGTGTGTGTGTGTGTGTGTGTGTTTTAATAGTTTGTCACCAAAATGTGACCCTCTGAGGAATCCTCACATTCACTGGCTGTCGCCGTTATAGATACACTAAGAGAGAACTGTTGTTTGGTGAGTCAAAGAGCGGATAAAAAATACACTTATTATTGTGCTTTACAAGCAGATACAATGGGAGAACTGGTACCTGTATGACCGAAAAAGTAGAAAAGCTTTAAAGCCAAAAACAGAAAGGTAGACAAAGACCTAAAAAATAAAAATAAAAACACGTGGAGATGGCAAACACAAGCTGAAAATATCTGATGACAGTGTAATTTTTTTTCGTTAAAAAAGGAATTAATTATTGTGTATGCATTTACCTAAACTTTGTGTCTTTTTTGTTGTTGTTGTCATTTTCACATCTGTGTGAATGGGGATCGTTTTGACAATGTTGTTTTCTTTACGTGAAACTTGAAAACGTGAAAAACGCAAAGGAACAAGTTTTCTATTTTTAGTACAGTCTTTGTCATGTAAACATACCCTTAGAATGTTAAGGCTAGATGCTTAGCAACAGTCAGTTGCCTTATATGCATGCTTTGGACAGTCATGGAAGCACCGTGTATTGTACAGAGCACCGCGGTTGGGTTCCAGAAGTAAAAATGCCATTCATTTTCTCCATAGGAAAACTGATTTTTAACAATAACTCATAAACCTTTAAAGAAAGCCCTACTGTGAGCACAAAGGTTGTTAATCAATTGTATATGCTTTTGCTGAAACTGTCAGTTCGCATTATTTCAAGATATGTTTTAAATATTAATATTTGACAGCAGAATGTTTGGTGAAAAACTATATTGCCCATGATGTTGTAAAGAAAATCCCACCAATCATAGAGCAGCAAACACTTACATATTTAAATATAATGTAATTTATTTATAATTTGCTCTTCACATGTGAAATTCAGCAAACCTACATTATGTTACTGGCAAAACAAATTTGTTTTTGACTTCAGCTTGTTACTCAAGTCATGAGTTGGTATGGTTATTTTTATATTCAGACAGACATCTAGCCATCTTGTCCATACTGTATGCATCCATTATTGCAACACACTAACTAAACTGTTTGTGCATTTTGTTCTCAAAAGCATACATAGCAAATTAGTCCTGCATTAAAAAAAGACAGTTGTTAAGCCTGCAAGGAAGATGAAATGTTAGTAATGATTAATAAATATATGAAATCAACATCTTTAAATGTATAGTTTTATATTTCATCATTGTTTTTGATTCTCCTTGTTTCATTGCCACAGTCATAAGTACAGACCTTTAACAGTCCAGCAGCACTGGGAGTTTCACCACTTTTATCACTGTTAGCATGTTCCAGCTCATACTGACGCTCTTTCACAGGAGTGGCATCAATGCCATGTTCAATTGCAGCCCCAAGCGCCACTTTGACCTAATGTGGCAATCGGTGCACACAGCGTCACCAAAGTCTGTTGCTAGGTAACAAGTGTGAAGTGTGCTTGAGATCTCTGCTTTCGATTAATG
This sequence comes from Garra rufa, assembly GCF_049309525.1. NCBI lineage: Eukaryota > Metazoa > Chordata > Actinopteri > Cypriniformes > Cyprinidae > Garra > Garra rufa. Next base: position 8,125,583 of record NC_133365.1, on the reverse strand, counting down.
CAATTTTCTAAAATGTGCAATCTGCTAAATTACATTATATGCACCAATCAAGTTTTTTCCCCCCTCTCTCTCAAAAACTTTTGAATAGTATAGTGCAGTCTCCACTGTTTTCTCATCTTGTTCAAAATTACATGAAATACTGTACTATATGTAGTTTAAACATTTTTACTCAAAGTCAAGTCAAAGTCAACTTTATTGTCAATTCTGCTATATGTACCGGACATACAGAGAGTTGAAATTGCGTTACTCTCAGACCCTAGGTGCATACACGTAACATTAAATAAAAAAGGTAGGAATTTAAAAATACAAATAAATACAATTATACATATAATATATAAAAAACAAAAACAATATACAAGTAAGGGCATATGGCACAGTGCAAACAGTGCAAACCGGACAGAGTAGTGCAAATGCAAAAAGAATAAGGTGCAAAAGGAGCTTATAAGTGTAATAAAGTGACAGTTATAGCAGACAAGTCTTTAGAGGTAGTCTGTGTGTAGTAAGAGGTAGTTAGCAGAGCACCAAACTACACAAGTGACTGGTGCAGGTAAGTGGGTGAGTGTGTTTGTGTATGTGAGAGAGAGAGAGAGAGAGTGTGTGTGTGTGTGTGTGTGTGTGTGTGTGTGTGTGTGTGTGTGTGTGTGTGTGTGTGTGTGTGTATGTGTGTACCTGGTATTCATCACGTTGTGGGGACCAAATGTCCCCACAAGGATAGGAATACCAGTAGATTTTGACCTTGTGGGGACATTTATCAGGTCCCCATGAGGAAACAGGCTTATAAATCATGCACAATGAGTTTTTTTGATGAAGTAAAAGTGTGCACAATCTCCTGTGAGGGCTAGGTTTAGGTGTAGGGTAGGTGTAGGGCGATAGAAAGTACGGTTTGTACAGTATAAAAACCATTACGCCTATGGAATGTCCCCATAAAACATGTAAACCCAACATGTGTGTGTGTGTGTGTGTGTGTGTGTGTGTGTGTGTGTGTGTGTGTGTGTGTGTGTGTGTGTGTGTGTGTGTGTGTGTGTGTGTGTGTCGCAGTTCAGGAAGTTTGTGGGGCAGAAGGGAGTGGGGGCAGAGCCGGTAAAAGTTAAGCTTCCTGACAGCCTGATGGATGAAGCAGTCCTTCAGTCTGCTGGTCCTGGCCTGGAGACTCCGCAGTCTCCTCCCTGATGGCAGCAGGCTGAAGAAGCTTTGCATAGGGTGGGATGGATCTGCTGCTATGCAGAGGGCTTTTTTGGTGAGACGGGTGCTATAGATGTCCTGGAGAGAGGGGAGAGGGACACCAATGATCCTCTCAGCTGCTCTGACTATGCGTTGGAGGGTTTTTTGGCAGGATGCATTGCAGGCTCCAAACCACACAGTGATGCAGCTCGACAGGATGCTCTCAATGGTTCCTCGGTAGAATGTGTACATGATGGGGGCCGGTGCTTTTGCTCTTCTCAGTTTGCGGAGGAAGTAGAGACGCTGCTGCGATTTCTTAGCCAGTGCAGTGGTGTTGTTTGTCCAGGAGAGATTCTGAGTGATGTGCACACCCAGGAACTTGGTGCTGCTCACTCTCTCCACAGACGCACAGTTGATGGTCAGAGGAGCATGCTGAGTGTTCGCTCTCCTAAAGTCAACAACAATCTCCTTCATTTTCTCCACATTCAGAGAGAGGTTGTTGTCTCTGCACCATGCGGCCAGGTGGCTCACCTCACTTCTGTAGTTTGTCTCATCCCTGTTGCTAATGAGACCCACCACAGTCGTGTCATCCGCAAACTTAATGAAGAGGTTTGAGCTGTGTGACGGAGTGCAGTCGTGGGTCAGCAGAGTGAAGAGGAGGGGGCTCAGCACACATCCCTGAGGGGCCCCCGTGTTTAGAGTGATAGTGCTGGATGTGTTACTGCCGACCCGTACTGCTTGTGGTCTTCCTGTGAGGAAATCCAACAGCCAGTTGCACAGTGAGGTGTTGAGCCCCAGCTGGAGCAGTTTTTGAGAGAGCTGTTGTGGTATAATAGTGTTAAATGCTTAACTGAAGTCAATGAACAGCATTCGGACATATGAGTCTTTTTTGTCCAGATGTGTGAGTGCTGAGTGGAGTGCAGTGGAGATGGCGTCATCGGTCGAGCGGTTGGGCCGATACGCAAACTGGAAGGGGTCCAGGGAGGAGGGTAGAACAGTTTTAATGTGCTGCATGACTAGCCGTTCAAAGCACTTCATGAGGATGGGAGTAAGTGCAACTGGACGGTAGTCATTAAAGCAGGAGGGAGGTGACTTTTTTGGCACCGGAATGATCGTGGTTGCTTTGAGACAGGTGGGGACGACAGCCTGGGAAAGTGAGATGTTAAAGATGTCTGTTAAGACTGTTAAGTTCCACTGCACAGTGTCGAAGTACACGACCAGGGATGTTGTCAGGACCCGGAGCTTTGCGCACGTTGATCCTGCTGAGGGGATCTCCTCACACTGTCCAGGGACAGAGTCATCACCTGGTCACCAGGAGGGGGTGGGGTCTTCTGTGCTGTGGTGCTGTTTTGCACTTCATAGCGAGCGAAGAAGGTGTTCAGCTCGTTCAGCAGGGAGATGGTGCTGTCACAGGTCTGTGGTGGGGGCTTGTAATCTGTGATGGTCTGTATGCCCCGCCACAGGCTCTGTGTGTCTCTGCTGTCATTGACGCGATGAGATATTCTTCTGGAGTACTGTCTCTTAGCCTCTCGGGACAGGTTGGCCCTAGCTGTCTTCAGGCTCGCCTCGTCTCCAGCTCTGAAGGCAGCGTTCCGAGCTTTCAGCAGCCTGTAGACCTCCCCTGTCATCCATGGCTTTTGGTTGGCTCGGACAGTGATGGTTTTGGTGACTGTTACATCCTCAGTGCATTTGTTGATGTAGGCTGTAACAGTCTCTGTGTACTCCTGGAGGTCAGTGGTGTTGTTGTAAGTGGCAGCCTGCTTAAACATATTCCAGTCTGTGGTGTCAAAGCATTCCTGTAAAGCCTCTGAAGACCCCTCTGGCCACACTTGTATCTGCTTACAAACCGGTTTGGTGACTTTAACGAGCGGTCTGTAAGAGGGCATTAGCATAACAGTGATGTGATCAGAGGCGCCGAGGTGGGGGAGGGGGGAAGCTTTGTAAGCTCCTCTCTGGGTGGTGTAAACATAGTCCAGCGTGTTATTTCCCCGTGTTGGAAAGTCAATGTGTTGCTGAATTTTGGGAAACACACTTTTTAAGTCTGCATGATTGAAATCCCCAGCCACGATGAGAAAAGCATCAGGGTGGGCTGTCTGCTGCTCACTTATGTGCTGGTACAGTTCATTCAATGCTTCACTCCTGTTGTTGCCATTGGAGAAGGGAGGGATGTACACAGCAAACAGCAGTATAGCTGTATATTCCCTCGGTAGATAGAACACCGGCACTTAATGACCATAAACTCCAACACTGGTGAGCAGTATTTGCAGACCGCAACAGCATCGCGGCACCAGGCGTCATTGATGTAAACACAAAGTCCACCACCGCGGGTCTTACCTCCTGCGACAACAACCCTGTCGGCACGATAGCATGTCAGCTGGTCGAGCTGAATGGCGCAGTCCGGGACACTGTCGCTGAGCCATGTTTCCGTGAACATAAAAACACAACAGTCCTTTACATTCCTCTGAGATGAACGTAGTAGTCGGATGTAGTCCATTGTGTTATCCAATGAGCGTACGTTTGCCAGAACGATGGAGGGTATAGCGGGTTTGTGTGGGCTAGCCGCTAGCCTAGCTCGGATGCCTCCGCGCTTACCCCTCTTCTGCTTCCTCTCACGCCGCTTGAGGCGCCTCCAATGTGGGCGAGGTGCAGGAGTGGGGGTTGGTGATTGAGTAGGCCTCCGGAGCAGACCCAGATCATTCAGCTCTTCAGCGTCCACAGAGTTTAACTTAAAAAGTTTGTTTCTGCCGAGGTTGAGCAAAAATGTTCGGCTATATACGCGCTTAAAGACAGATAAACGCGACGAAGACGTACAAAAACACTGTGACTTACAGGACGAAAAACACGAAAACACCGCTTTGTCGGGAGAGAGAGAAGCCGCTGCGTGTGCACGCGCCGCCATCTTGAGATTACTCCATTAATTCCCAAGCACAGCATGCTGGGAACAACAGTTTTAGCAAAACAACAAAACTAATTTAAGTACATGATTGGCTCACATTAGTCCTACATAATGAAATCTAGCAGACTGCACAGAATAAACACAATTTTGGTGTGCTGATTACAAATAATATGATTAAATCATAAATAAGACAGTCTGTGTTTCACCCTTTGTTCAGTGTACAAATATGTTTTTGTAGACATAAGCAAAAATGTTGGTAAATATCATGATTTATTGACTTTTTACAAATTAATTTTGCCATTAAAAAATGCTGAATTGACTACACTCTTAAAAATTAAGGTGCTTTAAAAGGTTCTTTAGACCGATGCCATAGAAGAACCATTTTTGATTCCACAATGAACCATTCAGTTAAAGGTTCTTTAAAGAACTTTTTTTTTTTTTTTTTTTTTTTTTTATAATCTGAAGAACCTTCTTTTGCCACAAAAAAACCTTTTGTGAAACAGAAGTGTTCTTCAGATGTTAGAGGATCTTTATGGAACCATTTAGACAAAAAAGGTTCTTCTATGGCATTGTGAAGCACCTTTATTTTTAAAAGTGTATGTGAAAGTAGAATTTTCACTGAAGACAAAGCTAAAAACATTGTATTAGTACAAATATAATTTAATATACTTAAAATGAAAAAAAAATGTGGATCATCTTTCAGTTATGTAGTAAAGAAATAAATTTATAAAAATAAATAAATAAATAGATAATAATTTCTGCAGTCAGTAAAAGCTTGCCAGTATGTTTTTGTTTTGTTTTTTTTCTCACATGGACACTCTTGTGTCAAGCCAAACTACTATTTAATCACAATTGTTTCTTTTAATTTATTCTGACAAATACAGGAAACAATTATTTTTAATTAGACCAACAGAAAAAAAAAGCATTTTAAATAAAGAAAATGTGTGTTTTTCAGTATTTTTTTCAGTACATGATACTCTACAAGTAAAAATAAATAAATAAATAAATAAATAAATAAATAAATAAATAAAAATACACTCCATGGTAATACTTCAGTGTGATTTGTAATCTGAATGTTTCATAAGCTTGACTTGTATTGTTGAAATAACTGCATTTGTGACAGTATAACCACCAGTGGTTCGATATGAAGTTCCAAAAGAAAAACTCTGCAGTCAACTGCACAATGACTAATTGGATTCTTATTAGCATAAGTTACGTATGTAAGAGCGGCTCGTTCTGGTTGTGCTTGAGAGAGAGATTTCACAGAGTGCTGCAAGTCAACATTAGCAATAAAACATGCGCAGACTCAGAAAAATATGGAGCTAATTAAACAGAGTAATTGCATTTGGAGGAATCAGACGTAATGTTTACAAAAAATAAATAAAATCCTCTTCAGGCCACTGGAACAGGAAGTGCATCTCTCTGTGTCTAACAGTTAGTGACAGTATTTTGTGAAGGAAAAAGTAGTTTTCTCTCTGTAAAGGAGCTCTTATCATGTACAACACATGGATGTGCGTAAGAGACAATGAACGCTCTCGTGAAGCATCAGGAGGTCTTTGATGTGTTTAATCCAGAGAAAGAAAAGGAGACGGGAAAGAAAAAGAAAAAGTAACGCTTTAGGCAGTCAAATGCGTGTCTGGGGTTAGAAACACTGAGTGGTCCTCCTGAGGTTCAGGAAACGCACAGTATGACCAAAGATTTATTATGCATAAAACATGCAGGTTTCAAAGGATTTCGAACTGTTTGAGACACTTTTAGTGGAATGTTTCTATTCATTTATTTAGTTTCACATTGATTCTGCTAAAGGAATAGTTCATCCCAGAAAATCATTATTTATTCACTCTTGTGTCATTCTAATCTAGTATGTCTTTCTTCTTTGAAACACAAAAGAAGAGCTGCTCTTATCCAAACAATGACGAGGAATTGGGGACAGACACTAAGAAGCTTCTCATTCTGCTTTCCAAGTCTACCCTTGTGACAAAATAAGTGTTTAATTGTATTGAATGTGCATTTGTAGTGTGCGTCAAATCTTATATTTTTAAAAACTGTATGAGGCTTACAGCCAGCAGTGCTTGCTTATAGAAGCTTGCCAATTTAATTGGGTTTTATCAATAGAATACATGTTAAAAAATAAATTAATGCCATCCAATAATTAAATATAGAATTGGGGAACATATGCCACAAAGTATCTTTAGTTTTGATGTACTCAATTATTCATTTTACCTTAAATACCTCACCAAGTCCCCAACTTCTTTACTATTATTTATAGTTTCTTTATTGTAAATAGTGACAGTTTTTCTCCAAATGAAATCATAAAGAATCTTAAATCATAAAGAAGTCCAATTCCCTAACTACATTTTTTAGAACATCCACTGACGTTAATATATAGACAGACCTTGAAATCCCTTCTGCCTTTGACAGTAAAACACGGCCAAATAAGGACAAATCTCTCATTAACCACATACTATATCTGTTTTTAATCTTCTTAGCAATAGGCTTAATATTTTTATACATTTCTTTGCTTCAAATCTTTATGCATTACTATACCAAAGTATGTGACAGTGTCTTTAATTGGTATCCCATTAATTTCTTTCAAAGGACAATGATTATGAGAGAATAAAATGGACTTACTCTTATTCATCTTTAATTCAGAGACCACAGAAAATTAATCTGTACAATTAATAACAGTATATACTTCTTGAAATTTTTCAAACTTGCTGAGAAACTTACCAAAATGGCTGATGAACATCTGTCTGCAGCAGTCTTCACAAGATGTTGTTGAGAATGTGATTTCAGTATTGAATTGATTTAACCCCTTTTTAACTGTAACTGTAATAAAATTCAACTATAATCAATTTGCATTTTATAACACTTAAATCTAATTCATAAATGAATGTACACTGTAAAAAAAAAACTTTCAAAAAGTTGTTTCAACTTAATATAATTTGTTACCCCGCTGCCTTAAAAAAAGTTTAGTTCAGTCAACTTGAAATTTTAAGTTACTTAATGTTAATTTAAGTTGCAACTGGAATATTTCAGTTGACTAAACTAAAAATTTTAAGGCAGCGGGGTAATTATTTTAAGTTGAAACAACTATGTTTTATTTTGTTTTACAGTGTATTAAAACTCAACTCAAAACTCAAGACCGATGTGGTTTCATCGATGTGGAAACTGATACATCTTGACATGCATGTTTGTAAGTTTGAGAGCTACGGTGGAGGTGAACATTTCACTTCAATTCAATTTTAGTCTGTTCTTCAGACAAAGTTACTGTATGCACAGAAATTCTTCAAGATGGCTTTGACATCTTTAATGTCAGCGTGAGTGTTTTGAACAAGCCTTCTGTTCGCTGTCCATTTCAGAACCACCATCTGTGTTTTTCACCGTGCCACAAAAAAACAAAACAAATGTTCTCACATTGACACAAAAAGAGGGTCTTGATAAACACACTTATCTTCTCATTTGCAAATTAAATAGCATTTGCCCTTGCTGGGTAATTTTGTTCCAGCTGGGCACAGACGCTGCATCCCTCTCCATAGCAGACAGACAGTTTCATTAGTTTTCCAACGCCACCAGCTGTAAATTCAGACTCGAGAGCAGCCACCCAGATAGGCCTCGGGCAGCCGCGAGCGTCCCTCATTCTGTCTATAATCCACGCCACCGCCATTTCATTTCAAATAAGACTTGTGTTCAGACGGAAAGTGGAATTATGGAATTGTGTTTTGTTACGTGACGATGGAATTGTTCCTTTTATAATAACCAGAAAGCCTTATATTGTTCATCAGTCGCCGGCCCGGCTATACATCTGTTACGGTATAGACGTGCTGGATGAACGAGACGAAGTCGAGATCAACAATTAACACTAGATTTAATATCTTCTTCAAGGAACAGACAGGAACAGGCAGGATAATCCACACACATGTAACAGTAACATCAAATAAAGACCGACATCAACTGAACTGAAAGACAAACTTATAAAGGGTGACTAATCATTAAACACAGGTGACTAATTATACAAGGACAGGTGCAGGGAATCACACTGACGAAGGGCTAAACCAAATGACAGATCAACGGGGGAAAGACAAATGGGAAAAACCAATGACAAACAGACAGAACTGTGACATTACGCCCCCCTCCGAATAGGCGCGTCATCGCGCCGTAGAAAAAGAAAAACAAAACAGAAAAGAGGGGCGAAAAAAAAGGAAAATGTCCATGGCGGCTTCGGCGGAGGACGCCACCCCAGGAGGGGGACCAAAACAAAAGTCCAGGGTGACAGACAGTACAGTCCAGAGGGGCGACGACGGAGGGAGGAGCCAGGGAGGACATGGGTGGGGCGTAAGGCAGGAGGAACAGACCCAGACCACAGCCATGATGACGGCCCACTGTGGAGCCGACGGAGGGAGGAACCATGGTGGACGAAGGCGTGCCGACTCCATGGGGCCGACCGACAGAGGCGGAGCAGATGGAGAAGGAGCCCGAGGTGAAGACGGAGAGCCGATGATCCGGGGTGACGCCGAGGATCCGGAGGGCCAAGGTGGAACAGGCTCTGGCGCCCGAGGCGGAGGCGGAAGTCCCGGAGATCCGCGGCGGAGCCGGAGCGACAGAGGATGGAGGCTGTGCCCGCAGGAAGGAGGAGTCCCAAGGAGCCGGTGGGACGGCGCGACGAGGCACAGCCGGAGGAGCAGAGTCCTGAGGTGACGATGGGGTGACGACTGACCAGGGCGGAGCCGAAAAGACGATGGAGCCCGGTGGAGCTGGTGGATCGACGGGCGACGGTGTAGAGGAGGGCGTCGAGAGCCGTGGTGGAACCGCGGGGTCGAAGGGCCGAGGCGGAGTCCTGGACTCGGAGGCTGGAGGCGGAGCTGAGGGATCCTCCAGCCGAGACGCCGATGGACGCTGGCAGTCCCGCGGTGAGCCCACTGCACAGGTGGTGGGCTGAGGGTGAGCTGAGGGCTGTCAGGGGACAGCGGTGGCCAAACAGACGGAGACATTGGCAGCAGAGGGAGGGTGGGTGGGAATTTCTCCCAGACAGGTTGGACATGACAGGTAGGTAAATCGGTATCAAAGTATATTAAATCCTCAGAATTATTGTCCAGAACAGAAAAAAAGTCAATTAAATCCCAGATTGAGGTCCAATCTCACCCTCAGCGGTGGTGCAGTGGGCAGGGCTCTCTATCGCCCTCTCTTGCTCCACGTGGCAATCCACCGTCACGGATGTTGATGCCGGCTCTCGCACCCTGGTCAGATGGGTCAGGCTCTGGCTCTGTCGCTCTCGGCTCTGGCTCTCCATCAGCGGTGGGCTCGGGCCGTAACTCCGCATGTCGGGGTGATGGTTGGCTGGGTTCTGGGTCTGGAGTGGGGCTGACGTCCTCCTTGACAATGTCGACAGTGCAGGATGATTGGCAGGACGCCAGCACCCACTCGATGAAATCCGGCAGGCTCTCTTGAGGACCCTCCCGGATAGCAGCGCCTTGGTGGTAGAGTTCAGTCCGAGGTAGTAGTGGACGCATAGGCTGCTATCCGGGAAGTGTGACTGGTTCGCCAGGAAGAGAAACTCACGTGTGTGGTCCTCAAGAGAGCGTTCCCCCTGCCTCAGGAGGATCAGGAGAACAGTAGGGTCCATGATAAACCGAAAAAACAAACACTGAGTAAAAAACGGAAAAAATAAACGCAGGGAAACGTGCCGGGTAAACTGTTACGGTCGGTCTTTCTGTTACGGTATAGACGTGCTGGATGAACGAGACGAAGTCGAGATCAACAATTAACACTAGATTTAATATCTTCTTCAAGGAACAGACAGGAACAGGCAGGATAATCCACACACATGTAACAGTAACATCAAATAAAGACCGACATCAACTGAACTGAAAGACAAACTTATAAAGGGTGACTAATCATTAAACACAGGTGACTAATTATACAAGGACAGGTGCAGGGAATCACACTGACGAAGGGCTAAACCAAATGACAGATCAACGGGGGAAAGACAAATGGGAAAAACCAATGACAAACAGACAGAACTGTGACAACATCATCTTGAAAAGACATCAGAGTTAAAGTCTAGGCAGTTTGCAAGTTCCAAAATCATTTAAAAAGCATGCATAGTTCATTTGAAACACAAAGCCTTTAACCAAACACACTGACTGTAAGTTTGTCTTATAAAATACTCTAATTCTTTAGTAGCTGGACAAATCCTGCACCACAGTACTTCGTTGTAATTGGTAACACTTCACTTTGATGGTCATCTTTCGACGTTCTACT
>NC_133365.1:8074859-8114765 GCF_049309525.1 Garra rufa | reverse complement strand
TGTATGTGTAATCAGTGCAATTGGATGATGGGAAATGTAGTCCGGGGTGACATGCAACAGTCTGTGTAGTGTGAGAGTCAATATAATTACAGTGCGACTCTGTGAATCTGGTGGCGAGCGGACGGAAAGCTACGGACCGTATTTGGTTGGTATATGAACATTAAAGCAGTTAATGAAATATTTTTATTTTTTTTAAATGTAAATTTAAGTTAAATCTTTAAAAACTTAAAATGTTAGTGCTGTATTTTTGTGATAAAAAAAAAAAACAGCTGCTTTTTTAACTGTAATTTTTACAGATTATTATTATTTTACTATTATATTACTTTTTTTTTTACAGTGTGTTTTTTTTTTTCATTCTCTATCTTGGCTGTTTTTTTTTCAGTGAACTCAATGTGTCAAGAGGCACACGAGCGACTGACACTAGAGGCTCCGCTCTTAAGTGTCCTTGTTAAAGCGCTCATCCTCATACTGGCTTTTGCATTAAGGATACTGCCTTTGAATTTCAACAAAGTACGTTTTTTAGACAACATGATGTTGCTGACTACCTACTGGCCTTTAGCTGTGTCTGTGCTGGGTTAGAAACAGAGCTATTAATGTGAAGACAAGAAGCATGAAAGGATGTAAGAACTGTAAAAACCTTTTTGAAGACAACAAAACTCTGCCCACGTACCACTGGGAACAATGACTTTTCCTTTTTGCATATTAGACATTTGAACATGCCTGATATTGTAATACATTCCAAAATGAGAATGCTATAACCACAATTTACAGCATGAACAGGCACGGTTTTTAAAAGCTTTTTGGTTATTTCTGAAAATTGCACGTGTGATAGAAAATTCACAATATAACGATGAGCGTGCAGCACTTCTCAAATATTTCTTCTGCTGAAAGCATTCCGAAGAGCTCAGAAGTTATCAAGAAATTTAATTCCTTGACAAGTTTTTTATGTCTAACAAGCCCATGTCACAGTTGTAGACAAACGCTGGTGTCTCTCTGCGACTCAAGGTGACAGTAATGTTTGGTTGTTTCTCATTTCAATTACTTTAATTGAAAAATTGTGAAGACATGAAGATTAATGGAATAAGAGGCAATTGTTTAGTCCATTTTCATCAACACATTTCATCAAACGCTGCCCTTCAAATTAAAATGCTCCAAAGACCTTCAACTTCTTGCCACATACAAAGATGTTGCTTTGAAATGCTCTGAAAAGATTTGACCCCTTAAAGTCCTTCATCTAAATCATTAGGAAATAGACAGCTATGCTTTTTAATCAAAATCATCGTCAGTATCTATATTGTGAATCAATTCATCTTATGCTGTACTGAATTTAAGACAACAATATAAAGCAGCACAACTATTTTCAACATGACAATAATCAATATATTTAAATATATATATTAAATGTTATTAGAATGATTTCTGAAGGATCATGTGACGATGCTGTAAATTCAGCTTTATAAATAAATTAAATAAATATTTCACTATAATATTTCACTATTAAACTATTTTACAGTATTTTTTATCTGTTAATTAATTGATGATACTAATAAATGCTTCTTGAACAGCAAATCTGCATATTAGAATGTGTCAGGATTTGAGCCTCCGTCGTGCTGCACGCATCTGTTTCTCATCACACTGACTGTTCATAAACCACTCACACACACAGCTACTTCGCGAAGTCTTGTATTGCCCCGGCTGCATTTCTGAGCGTTTCTTTCCGTGTTTGTTTTCCCGTGTTTTGATTCCTGGACTCCTTCCCGTGCTTGATTCTCGCTGCCTGCCCCGATCATTCTGCCTGTGTTTGTATACGATTTCTGCCTGCCCCTTTGTGTTTGTTTGCCTGTACAATTAAATGCTGCAAATGGATCCGCTTGTCTCAGACCATCCCTGTGACAGAAGACTTCGCCACTACAAGGATCCAGCAGCTAGTATGGTGTCATTGAATTGGTGAATTGGCTAATCAGTCTACTATAGATGATGTATGCCTGATGATTTTCTTCCGTGGAGGACTCTTAGAGCCATTGGCTTCACTGATGCCTATGATCGAACCTAGCTGGACTTTACAAATTTATGTTGACATTGCTCTGCAAATAAGTGGCTCTCCTTTTACTGTGGGAATCAAAGAAGAGGACAACAATGTTCCCACAGTAAAATCCAGCTCAGAGCCACTACGCAAGATGGCTGCCACGCCAGAGTCTGCACACAAGATGGCCGCCGTCCAGAGTCTCCGCCGATCCCGCCCGGCCGTCCAGAGTCTCCGCCGATCCCGCCCGGCCGTCCAGAGTCTCCGCTGGTTCCGCCCGGCCGTCCAGAGTCTCTGCTGGTTCCGTCCGGCCTCCCAGAGCCTCCGCTGGCTCCGCCCAGCCTTCCAGAGCCTCGGCTGGTTCCGCCCAGCCTTCCAGAGCCTCCGCTGGTTCCGCCCAGCCTTCCAGAGCCTCCGCTGGTACCGCCCAGCCTTCCAGAGCCTCCGCTGGTACCGCCCAGCCTTCCAGAGCCTCCGCTGGTACCGCCCAGCCTTCCAGAGCCTCCGCTGGTACCGCCCAGCCTTCCAGAGCCTCCACTGGTTCCACCCAGCCTTCCAGAGCCTCCGCTGGTACCACCCAGCCTTCCAGAGCCTGCGCTGGTTCCGCCCAGCCTTCCAGAGCCTCCGCTGGTTCCGTCCAGCCGTCCTGAGATTCCTGTCTGCCCTGTTCAGGCCACGGAGGCCATTTATGGACTGTATATTTTCCCCGTTCTGGCCACGGAGGCCATGTATGGACTGTCGAGTCTCCCACCCACCCTCCCCACTGCTCCAGTCCTACCACCTCTGTCTCCTGACAGTCCCTCTGCTAACCTTCAACCCACCTTCGGTGCAGAGGACTTGCCGTGGGACTGCCAGTCTCCATCGGTGCCCTGGCTGGAGGATCCCTCACCATCGCCTCCAGCCTCAGAGTCCTGGACTCCGCCTCGGCCCTCCGACCCTGCGGCTCCACCCCGGCTCTCTGCTCCCTCGTCTCCGCTGTCGGCCGTCGGTCCACCAGCTCCACCGGGCTCCATCGTCCCTCCGCCTCTGGACTCTACTCCGCCGGCTGCGCCTCGTCGCTCCGTCCTACCGGCTCTGTGGACCTCCTCCCTCCCGTGGGCACAGCCTCGGTCCTCTGTCGCTTCGGCTTCGCCGTGTACCTCCGGACCTCCATCTCTGCCTTGGTCGCCAGAGCCTTGGGTTCCGCCTTGGCCCTCCGGATCCTCGGTGTCGCCCATGACCTTCGACTCTCCGGTTCCGCCTCGGGCTCCACCGGCTCCACCTCCGTCAGTCGGCCCCATGGAGGAGCCAACCCTTCCTCCACCATGGCTTCTCCCTCCGTCGGCTCCACCTCAGTCTCCTGGTTCTCCACCTGCACATGGACCGGGGCCTCCATTCATGCCTCTGTGCCATGCCCACTCCATCACTCTCCCGAACAGGTATTTGAAGCGTCTGGAAGCCGCTCTTAGATGGGGGGCTCTGTCAGGATTTGAGCCTCCGTCGTCCTGTCATCACAAACTCTTACACTACACATCATGGACTTCATCCCCCACAAGCCACTGCACCAATCACTGCTCACACCTGCTCCTCGTGACCCACTGCACTGATTGCTGCACGCATCTGTTTCTCATCACACTGACTGTTCATAAACCACTCACACACACACCTTCTTCGCGAAGTCTTGTATTGCCCCGGCTGCATTTCTGAGCGTTTCTTTCTGTGTTTGTTTTCCCGTGTTTTGATTCCTGGACTCCTTCCCGTGTTTGATTCTCGCTGCCTGCCCCGACCATTCTGCCTGTGTTTGACTACGATTTCTGCCTGCCCCTTTGTGTTTGTTTGCTTGTACAATTAAATGCTGCATATGGATCCGCTCGTCTCAGACCATCCCTGTGACAGAATGATTTCTGAAATATCACGTGACATTTTACTATTTTTTAACTCTATTTTTATCAAATAAATATAGGTAACCCTTAACCACAAAACCAGTCAAAAGAGTTTATTTATTTATTTTATTTTTTAATAGAGATTTATACATTGTCTGAAAGGTGAATAAATAAGCTTTCAAATGATGTATGGTTTGATAGGACAATATTTGGCCGAGATACAACTACTTGATAATCTGAAATCTGAGAATGCAAAAAAAAAGAGAGAATTTTTTTGAGAAAATCACCTTTAAAGTTGTCCAAGTTCTTAGCAATGCATATTACTAATCAAAAAATAAGTTATATATAATAAGTGACATATTTACAGTGGAAAATTGACAAAATATCTTCATGAATCATGATTTAATTTGATCTTTACTTAATATCCTAATGATTTTTGGAAAGATAATTTAGTCCTATACAATGTATTTTTGGCTATTGCTACAAATATTCACGTGCTCTTTAAGACTGGTTTTGTGGTCCAGAGTCACATATAGCCTTGGTGAACAAAAAGCCTTCTTTCATTGAAAACAATCCTACCATCTCCGAACTTTTAAACAGCAGTGTGCGTATTTATAGAAATGATCCAACTGCTCATTGCCGCTGTGATCAAACGCCCATTACTTCGGTTTTTGTCCTCACACTTGATGTGGGTGTCCTGTAAGACCTTTGCCTCCCTCATCCTGAGAAAATAAATCAGCTAACAAGCGTCTCATTAGCCCCGATTTTCCTCTGAAGTGTGAGAAGCCCTTGTTCTGTTAAGTGTTTGCATACGCGCCTCTCTCCGTCTAACTGACTGAAAGTGCAATTTCCGATCTTTTTTATGAAATTACGAAATGAAGATTTCGTGGCGCGCGCATCTACTGTAAGTGGAGCACCGTGTGGCTTTGTGAGGCTATTAACAAGAAAACAGCTCGAGTAAAAGCCAAGGCCGACATGTATTCTCTCAGCTATTTTTAGGTCACCCTCAGAAAAACAACATAAATCATCCCTTGAGCAGGCCAAGATAAATATTAATTTGCTGTCAAGGACAGGTAAATGTATAAGGATTGTCGCTGCAGTGCCATTGAAGGGAATGGCCAGTCACCAATAGTTAAGTACAATTTATGGGCCTCCCTTCAAGACTCGCCGCTTCTGCTTTGAAAGAAACGTCGGCTCTGGAGGCCGATGGAGGTGAACCGGCTTGACACCGACTGCGATGCAAAAGGAGGAATATTCTAAACTTGCCAGCGTAGCAGAGGAGCTTTTTCTCGGCGCGTCCTCCCTGTGGATTACCTGTCACGGCCTGTAGGTTGATGCAGGAGACTACAGTGACAGGAAGGACATTACGAACTGACCAGGGTCTGAACCCCTGAGAACGCCGGCAGAAATCAGGCATAAATTATGTCGCGGGACGTCCGTGTGTTGATGTCACAGCTGGGTCTCATGTCAGTCAGGATTTCTCTGACCGAAGCAAATTACTGTCATTTGTCTTTGAGGAGCTAAACGGCAAAATGGCGCACCTTTCGAATCAGAGCAGCTGCTGTGGAGTTACTAACGGGCCACCTGGGCGTCTGTCTGGAGGCCTTGGAAAGCCGTAGGGCCTCAGGTATTGTGCACGCAAGCATGATTTTGAGCAATTTGTCACTGTATGTTAGTGTCTCTTGATCATTTTTTCAAGTCAAAATTTTGGCATTCTGGCAGTTGTTCCTTATTTGTCAAGCCAGGTTTATTTATATAGTGCATTCTGCAATACAGAGTGTTTCAAAGCATCTTCACATTAAAAATCAGGGATGCAATACAATAGAGCAAAATTAATGTTGCAGATTTCTTCAGTTATGAAACAAATGCATGTTTATCTCTAAAAAGATAATAGTGTCATTATTCAGTCTAATGTAGTTCAGTGTTGGATAACACTTTGAAATACTCTTTCTTTATTAATGAGTAACTACACGGAACAAATGTGTAATACAATATAATAATAGGTAGAAACCAGTGGTGAGCAGTGACTTTTTTTAATATTTCAGTGTTAAAACTCCCACCTGGGTGATACTACGATTATGCAAAAAGTGAAAAATAATAATATCTTTAGAATATTGCCAAGTAACGTTGCAAACACTGTTTTCAGTGCACTTTCAAATTTTGAATTGCTTGAGAAATTATGAAAATATACAGGTACAATGTTTTGTTTGGTTTTTCATTTGATTTAGTTGTGCATCAAACACAATGCGATTTTTGGCATTCAAGATCTGACAGCAACAGTGCATTTTTTTGCTTGGGTGAGCACTTCACGGACACTTTGCGAATAAAATCACATGCATGCCAGCAAATCACAGATAACGCTCATCAGTCCCTAGGAGTCATAGCTATAGAGCAGAGGCGAGAAAGCTACAGAGAATCTGCTTGCCCGGAAGCTTCTGTAGCTGACATAGATTTACAGAAAATTACTGTTTGTTTGGCAAATAAATAATTTGACATACTTATTCCCAACTCTTTATTAAGCTTTAAGTTACATCTCAAATGACAAGGGATCAACTTACAATTATGTTTATATTAATTAGCCCATGAGCGCATTCTCTCAGACGGCCTGGGTATGCGGAGCATTACCAGCTTATATGGACGGAAAGCCACTGGAAACTGTGTGAATTAGTAAGTGGCACTTATTTAAATGTGGAGTTTCACTATTAACTAATTGGTAACTATTATTTTGGAGTTTATTGAGGCAAAAGTCAGTTAATAGTTAGTTAACAGAGAGAACTGGACCTAAAAGTGTGACCACTATTTGTTTTATGCCTCCCAGAAAATAAATGACTAGATAGATAGCTAGAGAGCTAGGTAGGTATCTAGATAAATAAATAAAGATTAATGTGATGATTAATGTGGAACTAATCAAAATCTAAAGCAGGACAAATTAACATTGAAACCACTGATGATTTAACCACTTAACTAATGTATAGGTAATATGTTAATAATTATTTTCATTGATACATATTGTAAGAATGATGGTAACCCAGTAGTAATGACTCAAGAAGTGATACCAAGTCGATTAAAGGAAACTACTATGCAAACCCTTACAAAAACTTCAAAAAATTACAAGGGTTTAAATCATTACTTAGTGATCATGCTTTTCACTTTAAAATACTGTTATAAATAATGATATGCAAAATGTAATTCCTTATGAAGGATTTGAAAATACTTTAGTATTTACTGGTGAGTTACCATAATCTTCACATTAGAATTAATTATGCACTTTGCATTATTCACATTAAAGGGGTAATGAACTGCTTTTTTAATTATTTTGTACTGTTCTCTGAGGTCCACTTATCAAGATTTTTACAAAATAAAACATTATAATTTAGAAGTAATAGGCTATTTTCTGTCCTGTTTTGACCCCCCTCCTTTTATTATAAATAGACGTGGTGGATTGTAGACTCAGAAATAAACACCAACTCCTATGATTGGCTAACAGTTGTGTATGTTTGACAGTCTACATCCTTCACAGATGGATGCTGCTGTGATTTAGATTAAATAGAATACTTAATAGTATTTCCTGAATAAATAGTAAAGTAATACATTCAACTCTGTGCTACTTACTAATTTGTTGACTGGAGTTTGGTTTTAGTTAATAGTAGCTACTAGAATGGAACTATTGTGTTACTCATCTGCTCCTTTGTAGTTATTCATTAATGAAGGAATGGAATTCTGTAGCGCTATCCCATTTTGATTTGATTCAGCTCAATGGCAGTATCAGTGTTGCGAAGTTTATTAGTTATGAGGTGAATTCAACCATAAAGCAGCTCTACAGAAGACAATTATCATTATTTAGCTCAATTCAGTTCAAGTTTTGTTTTCTTCTCATAATGTCAGTGCTGTCAAATCTATAGTATTACTAAATATTTCTGATCCTGCACCACAAAATGAGTCATAAGGCTTATTTTTAAAAACATGAATACAAATAAATAAGCTTTCCATTGATGTACGGTTTGTTGGGATAGGGCAATATTTAGCCAGGATACAACTATTTAAAAAATGTAGAATCTGAGAGTGGAAAACAATCTAAATACTAAGAAAATCGCCTTCCAAATGCAGTTCTCAGCAATGAATATTACTAATCAAAAATTAAGTTTTAATATATTTACAGTAGGACATTTACAAAACATCTTAATGAAACATGATCTTTACTTAATATCCTAATGATTTTTGGCATAAAAGACAAATCGATCATTTTGACCAATACAATGTATTTTTGGCTATAGCTACAAATATACCCATGCTACTTAAGACTGGTTTTGTTGTCCAGGGTTACATTTGTATTGTGTAAGATCTAAATGAAAAATAAATAAATAAAATATTTTAATGTAAATGGAACATTTGCATGATTGTCAGATTGTCTTGTTATAAATTAGTACATTTATTTTATGAAAGTATGGACCATAAGATAATTAAAGAAAGAAGCAGATGAAACAACATTTTCCCTCAGAGTAAGAATTAGTGATTCAAGTGTGTAATAAACGTCTCAGGGTTTCATTCTGCTTGATATAAAAAGTATTGTCTGCAATAAAAAGCTGCTTTAATCGAATAAAAAATATAATTTTCACTTGTGATATGAAACAGCATAAAAATCAATGAAAACGTCCTCAAACTTTTTTTGTTGTTTTTAATGCAATTTAAAAAGTCTTATTTTCTATCCATTTTAAATGAATGTTGAAAGTTCTATTTTGCTCCAAAAAGTGTTAAATTTTTGGTGCCACCTATCATAAAATCGTTAGTTTCTTGCTATCATAGTGAGATCAAATAAAAGTGTGCACAATGCACTTTTCAAACAAGGCGTGTGAATTGCAAAAATAACTTATCCTTTAATATACCATCTGGATTGAACGCTGTGATTCGAACTCAGATGGTTTGTGACATTTTAACTTGATGTTCCTTTTAAGGCCATGGATATACAGCCCAACGTTTCCCTGGAGAGAGCAATAGAAAGTAATTCCAACTGGGCAGGCGTAAAGATTTGCTCCTCATGAGAGAACTTTGAAAACGATAAGCCCAGATATATGACTGATGCCCTTTTCAACAAAGCATTGGAGAACATCAAATACCAGCCGGAAAGATCCTCAACTTTTCAAACAGTCTTTTTAATCGCAGCATTTCCCATCAAAAGCGGCTCATCTATAATGAACGCATTCAGACATCATGTGTTAATAATATCCCGATGACCGGATCAATGCACATATTGCCAATTTCAGAGGCCTCCTTTGACGCATAAGCGCCTTTATATTTTTGCAGATATTCTCTATTAAATAGCAATTAACCCAGAATGCACCCCCATATGTTGAGTAAATTGGAAGATAATGAATTATAAATTGGTCTTGAGGAATTAAGCAAAAACCAATTAAAACCTGAGTAATGGCAGAGCAAGTTTTATTACCTTAAGAAATCTATTTTGCTTTGAGTAAAACGAAACGAAATAAACAGCCGAATAGAATGCTGTATGACATTAGTTGTCCACTTTGAATTGTTTGGAACATTGAAGCGCGCGGAGAAAAATTGCTTCATTAAACGAACATCCAGCCAGAAGGGCAGACAGTTAATTAAATGATACTAGCGGCGCTCTGAAGAGAGACTGGTGCAAGGTGTGAGGATGGATTAGATCCGAGCCAGGCCTCCGTCTCTTTTACATTCGAACAAAACGGTTTAAATAGTACAGAAGCTTAGATTTCACAGCTCGAGCGCTCACAAAGACGAGTGGCTGATCTCAGACGTGCTGTCAATAAATGTACACATTGACAGCAGTACAGTTCTTCAAAGAGTTTAGCCAAAAATGAAAATGTTGTCTTTATTTATTTGTCATCACAACACAGAAAGGAAAATCTCTCTGAAAGTGTGCTGAACTGTATCGAATATGCACTTCAATTCTTAAAAGGATTTAAGGGTTTTAAAAAAAACTGTTCTTGCAGATAATGTAATCAAATAAAAGACCACTTAAATGCACTTAAAGAGACACATTTTCATGATTGTTTCTTAACGGACTTAATTAGAAAGTGCACTATGTATATATATATATATATCTATCTATCTATCTATCTATATCTATATCTATCTATCTATCTATCTATCTATATATATATATATATATATATATATATATATATATATATATATATATATATATATGAAATTGCATATTAAGATGTACGTCTAAGTTAAAAGTTAATTTGCATTTAAAATACCATGATACAAGGTAGTTTAATTGTAAATAACATACACTTAAACACACAAAATACACTTCAGTAAGTATTTAGTTATTATTTCATTCTAGTAAGAGGAAGGCTAAAGTTTACTTCTTTTTCACAAAGCTAGGATTAAGAATGAGATTTGATTGCTATTCAGTATTACATTTTGTCCTTTTCTTCACAAAAAGACTTATTTTTAACTTAAAAAAAAATTATGGCATGCTGGTTAGCATGAGTATGACTGAAAAGATTTTTATTTTGGGGTGTACTATTCCCTTTAATGGCAAACTATTTTAATGGTAGAGCAGGTTTGTCTTTCAAAGTGGACATTAGATTATGGGATTATTGGACGGAAACAGAAATGATGGATTGCTCATGGGGATCAGAGCACATCAGAGCCAATATGCTTTCAGAAATAACAACAAATGACTGAGTAAATGAATGTATCAAGCATTAATCTAATGTACTGCTTATGTAATTTAATATCACACTCATTTATTCTTCAAGACATCTCATCCATGCGATGGTATGCTAATTTAATTCATTTAATTTAATCAACACATTGCCGTGATAAACTACTTTCCTAGATCTACCCCTTTTCAGCCTCTCCTGAATTTTTATTTATTTATTCATCTATTTTTATCTTCTTTGCTCCACTGCCAAAATCGGTTGTAAATGATGCCATCTTCTGGTTCTTAGAATCCACCTGTTAAGCAGGAAGTGTCATTTCATTGATACTCCTCCAGACAGGAATATGATCTTGACAGTAATGATGATTGCAGATGGTTCATATTGTAAATCAGCACTGCTGCTGCAGGTTTGTGCATAGTTGCACTCTGTGAAAGGTACTAATTGTCCTTCATGCTTAAAATCAGTGTTTTTGTTGCAGACAAATACATGAAATATAATTTGTAATTTAAATTCTTTAAATTGTTTAGCCTTTTTAGAATTCCACAAGGCTCTTTCAGAGAGAGAAAGAGAAAAAAGAAAAAAAAAATGAGCAAGAAGGAACAAACTCTAAAATAGCCTAGAGGCAGGATGAATAATTTTGCTCTAAAAGCAGTGTCTAAACTAAAGCATGCTGGTTCTGCTTCTCGCTAATGGGTGCCTCTGTAGTACAATCCTCCATTTTTACCTCAAAAAACCTTCATAAATGAAACGTAGCATCACTGATGGTTACTGTCACAGTATTGCAGGTTGATGAGTGTAGATGAACAGGCAGGAACCGGAGTAAAGTAAATATTGATATTTATTTGAAAACAAATGAAGAACAATGAGCAAAACAGACGGAAGTAACGTATATCGACGGACACTGGGGTGTGAACTGACACAGACTTAAATAAACAACAAACAGGGCATGGTTACAAACGAGATGATGAGGGGAAAATACAAATATGGGCATGACTGAACCAAAAGAACATGAACCAAAAGGGGGAGACAAGGACTAAACCATTTGAATAGGAAACATGGGGGGAAAAACACTAGGAAAACATGACAGAAACAGACTCAAATCCTGACATTACATTAGTGGGCTCTGGAGGGCTGGACGACCCCAGCGGAGACTCAGGAGGGCTGGGCGTCTCCAGCGGGGACTTTGGGAGAGCAGGCTCTGGCAGCGCAGTCACTGGAGGGCGCTCTGGCGCCTCAGTCACTGGAGGACTGGGCGGAACCAGCGAAGACTCTGGGAGGCTGGGCGGAACCAGCGAAGACTCTGGGAGGCTGGGCGGAACCAGCGGAGACTCTGACTTGGCGGTAGCCATCTTGGGTACAGACTCTGACTTGGCGTCCATCTTGGCCGGGAACTCAGGAATGGCAGCCATCTTGGCCAGGGATTCAGGCTTGGTGGCCATCTTTTTTCATTTACTATGAAAAAAATAGTAACTTGGCTTTTACTGAAATACAGTATAGTTTCTATATAGTTATGCCTCTTTTTTTTTGAGTTAAGGCTGCTGTGTGCCGCTCAAAAGTCTGTGTAAAGATGTAATGCTTCATAAAAGCCAGACTAAATTATTTATGCTATGACTCAGCACAGCCTCTAGTATCAAAGTATGCAGTTGTAATTGCCCTGTAAATGCATTTATGCCACCTCTGAGCAGCATTAAACAGTCTGTAACACCAAAATGCCACTTCAGAAGCGCCTTTGTGCCACCTTTGCAGTGTAAATGTGCCTTTCTTGTTGTGTTTTCAAAACCAATTGCTAATTATATGCTACTGAAGTGGTAACTTTGTATATTTACTGAAGTGGTAAATATATTTAAAGCTCCTCAGAGGTGAAATGAATGCATTTACACAGCAATTTCAGCTGTATACTTTGATACTACGGTGCCTTGCGAAAATATTGATAATAACTTATGTTGCTGCCTTATGTTTTTTTTTTTCCCCCACATCAATCTTCACTCCATGCACCATAATGACAAAGCAAGAGCAGAATAATCACAACTTCATAAATGTATATATATATATATATATATATATATATATATATATATATATATATATATATATATATAAAAGCATTGCATAAGTGTTCATACCCTTAACTTAGTACTGAAGCACCTTTGGGTATGATCACACCCAATACTTTTTGGGTAGGATCATCAACATTTGGCAATTATCTACCATTCTTAACCTGACCTCTTCACCTCTCAAGCTCTGTCAGTTTGGATGTGAGTTTTTAGACATTTTCAGGTTTCTCCAGAAATTTTGATTTGATTGGGTTCAAGCCTAGGCTCTGGTTGGGCCACTCAAGGGCATTCACAAAGTTATATAAGTCTGTAAGCCACTCTTTCTGTGTGCTTAGGTACATTGCCCTTCTGGATGCTCTGGTTTTCATTAAGGCTATCTCAATATTTTGGTGCAATGAGCTTGTCTTCTACTCTTGTCTTGAGTCCCTCAATCCCTGCTGCTGAAAAACAGCCCACAGCATGTTACTTTTGGGATGGTACTCTGCAGGTCATGAGCAGAGTCTGGTTTCCTTCAAACATGATGCTTGGAATTGAGGTTTATCAGACCATAGAATCTTGTTTTTCACAGACTGAAAGCCCTTTAGGTGTTCCTTTCCAAATCATACCAATTCAATTGAATTAGCCACAGGTTAACTTCACTCAATGTGTAGTAACATCTACAAGCAATTAAAATGCTCCTGAGCTGAATTTCAACTTATGCAATGGAATAATTTTTAAAAAATTTAATACATTTGCAAATAAAAGTGTAGATTGATGTGGGGGAAGTAATTTAAAGCAGTTTAACAACAACAACAAAAAAGGCAGCAACATACAATGTTAAAAAAATAACAATGACGGTATGAACATTTTTTGCAAGGCACTGTAGGTGCTGAGGTGGGTCAAAGTAGGAATAATTTACTCTGGCTTTTATGCAGCATTATGTCTTACCAGTTTAAAGCAGGCAGAGTCTTAAATGCAAAAATCCTCAAGACAGATTTAAATGGGATCTATTTCATTTTAACCTGAATGATTATTCTGTTTGGCATTTTTGATCTCATTCATGTTCAGAAACCTTCAGCTAGAGGCTGGACATGGTTTGGTATTTGATATGTGATATGAGGTTCATGGTTCAATATCATCAACACACTTTTGATACATTATTACATAAATTGTTTATTTGAGTTGTTTGATACATTATTACCAAAAAAAAAAAAATGTTTATTTTAAATTATTTACTGCTCATTAGAGAGAAAAAATATAAATACCCCAAAAGTGTGCATTATTGTATGTATTTATTATTTTTAGTATAATAAAGCTCTCCTGTTCAAGCAGGTTGCTTTGCTTAGATGTGATATAAAGCTTTTATTCATTCATCCATTCCTTGTTTATTTAGTTTTAGACATCTGTATAATGTTGTCTATATTTAAATCAGATAATGATTCATTACAAAAAATAAAAAATAATAAAAAATGGACAGAAACTCTATAGCCAGCAACAAGCAAGAAATCAATCATAAAATCAGGTATAAGACACTTCACACTGCATCTCTCATTTACTTTCATATTTTAGTACGTAGCACACAGTTGTAGACTCTAAATCAGATTGCAGTTTGGGTATACATGAGGCAACAAATGAAGGAAATGGAACTGTTCTAAAAGTCTAAAATGACTTGAAATGACAATAATTGGGTTTTCTCTTGCTTTCCACCGCAGAAAGAACTTTTCCAAGCTTGTTTTGAAAGAAGAAGAAAAAAAAAGTAAATAACTGTGGTTGCATGGCTCATGATACACACGGGTTAATCCTGCTCTGTGGCCTTTCAACAGGTGCCTCTCTGATGGTGGGCCGTAATGACCAGCACTTCCATTTATATCAGCTGAGTGTGCAGCATGAAGCTCATTACGGCTGCTAATGCGGAGCTCCTCTCCACAGAGCCTCTGTGCTCCCTGCAGCTCTGCTGTTCAATAAAAAAATTTTACTAATCCAATGCTCTTTCATAATCACATATCAAAGCATCTCTACGAGGGAGATGAAATCATCGGAGGCCGCCTGTCCATGTGAGGAACCTTATGTGCTGTGAAGGTGCTGGAGAAACAAATTACACCTAAATTCAGTATATTGTAAGGCTGTTGCCATCCATTTGGTTGCATTTACAGAGGCTATTCGCTGATTAACTCTTGCATGGTGGATTGGAACCAGTTAGAATGTGTTTATCTCTAAATGTAAAGCGTCTAATTTTTGCACAGACGTAAATAAATAAATAAAAACAAGATTCTTCATTCTTTTTTTCCAACATACTTTTTAATGTGTTGGCAAGGATTTATAGCTTGAATGACTCTTCTATTTCCATTTGCAAACTTTACCTTTAGCAGGTCTGCCCTTTATGAATAGCCTATGCTATTTGTTCTCTGTAATCCAACCCTTGCGATCTTAACCTCTCAAATTACATCTGACAGTATTATGTATATGCACAAAATGTCTGCATATTGGACGTTAGATTAAGAGAGATTGTGGGCATGAGTGAATATAATGAACTTGGATACCGTCCAGTTAATTCACTTGTCTATAAGAAAAGGATTCATGAAGTGAAAATCCCCAGATTTAGAAGAGCGTAAAGAACAAGGTAAAATGTGAGTGATTTCTTTTCTCTTTTTTTTTCTTTCTTAACTACAGTCATTTGTTGTTGTTTTTTACAACAAAAATATTATTTACACATAATTCAAATGTTTTACTTTACAATAAATTCTAGTCCCCCCACACCCTTTATTCCCTTAATTTCCCCTCAAATTATTTAATTCTTTACATTTGTGGCAAGTGTTGGGAAGGTTACTTTAGAAATGTAAAAGGTTACAGATTACATTTCAGAATTTAAATCTAAATTTAAACATTTAAATTTAAACCTTACAGTAGTACTCAACACTGATTATTGTAAGACTTTCAAAATCTCTTGAATTATGATTTTAATAATTTAATTTTAAAACATAGTTACCACAAAATCAGACTTTAGCACCCCTTGTTTCTTTGAGACTTTTATGAGGTTAAATACAGATTTAAAATCACAATGCTATAGTTACCCTGGAGAAAAAACAACAACAACAACAACAACCACAACAACAACAGTTAATTTAAATTTAAATAAAACATACACAAACCCAAGTAGGACATAAAACAGTTCAAATAAATCAAATAAGCATGTATTTTGCGTCCTGAAACACTGGTGTCTCATTGGTGGAAATGAATTAATCAAATATTTATGTATGTGAAAATTATTCAGATGTGACCCTCATTTTAATCGTTTTTCATGTTTTTTTTTTTTTTGTTTTTTTTGTTTTCTTCTCAGTAACTGTAATGGAATACAGTTACATTTGTTTTGTAATTAAATTATGTAATTCTGCTACATGTAATTAGTTACTCCTCAACACTGGTATTTATTGTTTGATTTTTAATTTCGAAAGCTTAGACTTTATTTCATACCAAAAGTAACCTGCTCTGTCTTGTCTGTTGGTGCATTGTCAGAGTCCTTTTTACTCCGCAATGTATTTTTCACTTTGTGAGAGCATGATGTGTGGTGTGCGAGTAACTAAGGGGGACAGGTCTTTGCGAAGGGTCAATTAGGTGATATAATATTAATTTGCAAGACCTTTGCTGTTTCTAAATAACCATTTTAATCGCCAAAGCAGGTTTCTCTTTTCTATTTCTGTGATTTTGTGATTACACAATGCAAATAATGAAAAATATTATATTCAGCATTGTTATTCACAGTGCCGTTTTAAAGTGCAAGAATGTAATATGCTTGTAATATGTTTTGTATATTACATTTACAATATTTTTGCATGTAGGCTATGTAATGTTATTCATGTAGTCATATGCTGAAATTCTCACTGGACTGAGTTCTACAGCCAAAGGAACCATATATCAATCATGCTGACGTTTGTAATAAATGCTCAGCCTGGCAAAAGCCATGAAAGGTTGACGTCCACTTCTTCTAAGCACACAAGAGCATGTGCTTTCCCTTCAGTAAAGGTCTGTGCTAGTTCATTTATCCATAGAAACATTTGCTTCCTGGCAGGGTAGCATCTTTTCTGTAGGGAGGTTGTTCCCTTCAATGGCAGCCTTGACCTTTTGTTAATTGTTTGATTGCACATCAGCATAGCTGTAATGAGCGTGGGTGAGTCAGCGGTGGAGCTGGGTAAGCATTCTGCAGGGGTCAAGCAGGCAGATTTGCACATGAGAATAAGCAAACATAAAGAGACCAGTACAAAATTATTCACAAACTATTAAATTATAGTTTGTTTATATTACAAACGGACATGTAGCGAAATTAAATGAGATACTTGAAAGGATCATCTTTTCCTACAACCAGGGTGGTGCAATGTTTTCTTTCTTTCTTTTTTTTTTTTTTTTTTTTGTCACCTGTCAATCTGATCTGTAAAGCAGATGGTGTGCATCAAAATGTATTTTAGTAATAATTTTTTAGTAAGCTTGTGCTTTCAGCAAAATGTCTTTTGTAAGACAAGATGTCATGAGTTTTGCAGACTTCAGTAAATCCAGCAACTATATTCAAAACAGATGCTTCCATCTAAATAGTCTGCTAACCAAACAGTTGACAGTAGTCGGGCTCCGGGTCAGAAATGTCAAGAAGCGAAGTGGGAGAGAGATACAATCTTAAAAATAATGGTGCTTTAAAGGGTTCTTCAAGCGATGCCATAGAAGAACCATTTTTGGTTCCACAAAGAACCATTCAGTCAAAGGTTTTTTAAAGAACCATCTCTTTTTAACCTTTTTATAATCTGAAGAACCTTCTTTTGCCCAAAGAACCTTTTGTGAAACAGAAAGGTTCTTCAAATGTTAAAGGTTCTTTATTGAACCATTTAGACAAAAAAGGTTCTTCTATGGCATCGTGAAGCATCTTTATTTTTAAGAGTGATAGGGGGCAGGAACGGGAAAAGTCCTCAAGTCGGGATGCAAACACGGGATGCCCGGAGCACAGCGGCGCTGTAAGTTGGCATGCTGCACACAAGGCTATTGGCACTGACAATAGTTCTGTCCCCTAATATTCGTCTAAACATTAGTAGGCAAGAAATAACAGGTTAGCAATTAAAAGCTACATTGCAACCATGCAACCATGCAAATAAACACCCTGGACCACAAAACCAGTCATAAGGTTAAATTTTACAAAACTGAGATGTATACATCATGAAATAAATAAGCTCAATAAATAAGCTTTCTATTGATATATTGTTTGTTAGGATAGGACAATATTTGGCAGAGATACGTCTATTTGCAAATCTGGAATCTGAGGGTGCAAAAAAAAAAAAAAACTGAGAAAATCACCTTTAAAGTTGTCCAAATTAAGTTCTTAACAATGCATATTGCTAATTAAAAATTACATTTTGATATATTTACAGTAGGAATTTTTCAAAAAATCTTCATGGAACATGATCTTTACTTAATTTCCTAATGATTTTTGGCATAAAAGAAAAATCAATAATTTTGACCCATACAATTTATTTTTGGCTGTTGCTACAAATATACCCCAGCGACTTAAGACTGGTTTTGTGGTCCAGGGTCACATATTTGGATTCATGCTAAATGAGAAAGGTAAATGTAAGACATATGTCAGCTTTGTATTCTTTTTTGTGATGGTCACCCATTTTCCAGTAATTAAACAATATTCCATAAGCTATTCCACTGGACATAGTCTCTCTTGTTTCTTTTTTCTAAATCTTCACTCTCGTCTTACCCATTTTTAAAGGGGGTTGTAAATATTTCTTCCTTTTCATTATCTTTTAATTGCTAAATCAGTGTAATAAATGAGTTAGATCAAAAGTAATCTGATAGTAATGAAAAAGTAGTCTGATTATCTTACCTAAAATGTATAATGTAATGGACTACGTTACTAACTACAACTTTTGTCATGTAATTTGGAATCAGCAACAGACTACAGTTTGTGAATAACCTAGCCACTACTAACAATACAACAATTTATGGCTTTAATGAATGACAAATAGCTATTAACTTGCATAGCATGGAGCAAAATGCTTTGGATGTCAGTGGTTACCATCAACTGCTTGATTACCATCACTCTTTAAAATATCTTCTTTTGTATTTAACAGAAGATAGAAACTGTTTAGACTTGAGGAAATTATGACAGAATGTTTATTTTTGGGTGTATTATTATAAGCAACAATGTTAGTGAAGAGCTTGGGATTAAGTATGACACATGTTGTGTAAAGAAGCCAAATAAGTCTCAAGGCAAATATAATTTCATGAAAAATATCACTGTTTGTCAGCAAGTTCCAGTTAAACCATTCATAATTTGTCATATTTCACAAATAGGACTAGAAGTCCTAACCCCCAATACCTGTGACTGCCATAAAAATTACCTTAGCAGTGGATAAACAAATAGAGGCCATCAATATCCATTCATACCTAAATTTGAAAACCAAATTGAACCAAAATGCACCAAATGCACATGGTCATGCAAAAGACTTGTTTTTGTTAATGGAAATTGACTGTTAACACAACAATCCATGAGAGCTAACCTATTAACATATAAATTAATGCATAGTTTGACCATTTCTTATCATGTTTGGACTCAGCACAACGTCTGTAATCATTTAAATAGGGGATTGGTAAAGAATAATGCATGAGCCAAACACACTTCTTTGACAGTGTACTTTAAGCTATGTAAATGAGCTCCACACCAGGGCGGTTTCACCGTGACTGCTTCTGACATGACTGCTGCTTTTTACCGCATGACTAAAAAACAGCAGTCTGAGAACCAGCTTACTGTGATGGAGAATGAGCTTTTCCTTGATTTCATCATTGCCCTTCATTTCTGGATCAAGTCCAGTCTCGTGAACGGAGCATGTGTCCGAGAGAACAGACCCAGCCATGGAGCCCAGCTGGGTAACACACGATGAGATGAACCTGACACTCTGTCAACACTAATCCCTCTTATCTGCCTTCACTCTCATGCCACATTACAGTAAAATCTTAAACCCAAATCACAAATTCTGGATTAATGTAGTCAAGCATGTTGACTAGCTAACTGTGCAGTTCTAATAAAAGCCCAGCTCTGGCCTCCTCAGCTGTCAGGTGCACCTGCAAAATGGCAAAAAGGGAAACATCTTTGCATGGAAAAACATGATCTGTTGAGTTGGATGAACTTCCGAGTTCATCCCTGTCAAAGTTCACAGTCAAACTTGTTGTTTATTGAATGTTTGATTGATTTCCCTGGAAAACAATACAAGAAAGAAAGAAAGAAAAATATTTATAGTCTTTTTTTTCCAGTGTTGCAAATGTGCTTTAAAGCAGTTGTGATGAATCACATAATCTTTCCAGCCTCACAATTCTCAGTGTCTCTACCTCTGAGTAACCTCCATTCCAGCCGCTTTTCACATTCAGAGATTGTGAATCCATGGGGCCGCTGCGGGCAGATACGAGGATGAATAATTGACACATCTGGAACTTTATTTGGCATGCCAGGCACAGAGGTTTGCCTCAACGCTGCCAGCGAGGGCCGATTCTTACTGCATCACCTCAGAGATGCAGATCAAAGGTGCCCCATGCAGATCAACTGCAGCCGGCCATGTTTTATTAATCAAAGCCGGCCATTTATAGAGTTACACCTCTGGCCGGCGCTGGACAAACGTGATGCTGAGCTAAGAGACGATGCTGGTTCCATTGAGAGCGGCTAATTTGTCTGTGGAGAAACTCATTTGCATATACAGCACCTGAGAGAAACTTCTAAATGGACTAAAAGCGTGACAATCTAGATGAGATTGGCGACTCCATTTTTCTCACGAGACATTTTCTCTCACACAGGGAAAGATGATTTATCACATTTCTACCAAAGTTACGGACCCATATGGTTAACTTTTGCATGTGCAAGTAAGTGAGCATTTCACAGTCATTATGTTGGTCTTTTTCTCCAATGGGACAAAGTTGAAGTTATAGAGAAAAGAGTTTCATATTTGTAACGTGGTTGGTAAGGCATTTATCTTTACTATTATTGTTCATACTTTTAGGAATCAAGAATTAGGGATTTTTGAAAAACAGTTTTGTGCATAAACGATTCCTGGTTGTTGAGGAGAGGTTTGTGGTTACTTTTCAGAATGCTCTTTATTTATTATTTTTGCATGTTGAACGACAAAAATCACACAAACAACCATTCATATTTAAAGTAGAAGTTCACTTCCAGAACAAAACATTACAGATAATTTATGCACTCCCATGTCATCCAAGATGTTCATGTCTTCCTTTCTTCAGTCATAAAGAGATGTTTTTTTGAGGAAAACATTTTAGGATTTCTCTCCATAAAGTGGACTTCTACGGTGCCCGTGAGTTTGAACTTCCAAAATGCAGTTTAAATGCAGCTTCAAAGGGCTCTAAGAAAGAAGGGTCTTATCTAGCGAAACAATGAGTTATTTTCTAAAAAAAAAAACGAAAATTGATAGACATTTTAACCTCAAACGCTCATCTTGTCTAGCTCTGTGTGTATTCCAGTTCAAGACAGAGTAAAAAACTCCCATTTCATTTTTATCCTCCAACTTCAAAAATCGTCCAAAATGAGATGGGAGTTTTCTGACCTACCCTAACTGTCATAAATCAGAATACACAGAGCGTATTAGACCAACAACTGATTGTGTATTTACAAATTTAGACAATAACTG
Organism: Garra rufa; assembly: GCF_049309525.1. NCBI lineage: Eukaryota > Metazoa > Chordata > Actinopteri > Cypriniformes > Cyprinidae > Garra > Garra rufa. The sequence goes on along the minus strand of NC_133365.1, from coordinate 8,093,513 downwards.
ATTGTTTTGATCCATAAGACCTTTCTTCCTTGGTTGTAATCATTTATAGACCTTTGAAGCTACATTTAAACTGCATTTTGGAAGTTCAAATTCGTGGGCTCCATAGAAGTCCTACTATAAAATTTTGCTCAGGAAGTGAACTCCCCCTTTAAGTTGGACTTAAGGTCATTGCACACTAAGTCCGAAATTTTTGTGTGCCTTTTTTTTTTCGTATCATCATCCTTTTCTATCAAAATGCTTGTTACGGATGCGAAAATGCAGAAAATCAAACCTGATCCGAATTTTTTTTTTGAAGGATGAAAGTTTCAGAGGCAGTGTGTAAACTCGATTGACATAACATGACATAACATGTATTTGGATTATGTGTAATTACACATTTATAATGATGAAACTGCAATTTCATGCATTTAAAAAATATATTCAACTTTAAATTACTATTAGCACGCTACAGTTAAAATTATAATCAATATTTTACATGTGTCTCTTAAAGTGGCCTTTTGTACAATATCATTAATATCACATTATCTGCTTTTTACATACTTTCGAGATTTGAAGTGCACATTCAATCAAGCATACTTATTGAATGTATATGGGGCAGCCGTGGCCTAATGGTTAGAGAGTCGGACTTGTAACCCAAAGGTTGCAGGTTCGAGTCTCAGGTCCGGCAGGGATTGTAGGTGGGGGCAGTGAATGTGCAGCACTCTCTCCACCCTCAATACCACGACTGAGGTGAGTCCCTTGAGCAAGGCACCGCAGCAATGGCTGCCCACTGCTCCGGGTGTGTGTTCACGGTGTGTGTGTGTTCACTACTGTTTGTGTGTGCACTTGGATGGGTTAAATGCAGAGCACAAATTCCTAGTATGGGTCACCATACTTGGCCTCACTTCACCTCCTTTTTTTCCTTTCCTTATTTTTCCAAGGACAACAATGACATGGCAACCACCCGAAACACCTCACCATTATACTGAACCGGCAAGAACTCATATTTTTTTCTAAGAAAACAATTTTCATTTGTTTTCCTCTTAGGATTGAATAAAAGATAGGAGGAACAAATAAATCACATGCCAGGCAGAAACATTTATTTCTCTGTACAGGTTTGGCGAGAGCAAATCCAACGGTTGATTTAATAGCTTACTTTGTAATGTAATTTACCTTTGAGACCCACTTGGCATGTGCAGCTGTGGTAAGTGCCAGTTCCTGCATTGGCACACCTGCTGCTGAAGGCCAAAATGAATAAGCATTCAGTCTGTGTGCCGGTAAAAAACACCGGGGCTCTGTTTCCACCCTCATAAAGCCCCCTACTGATATCACAGCGCTCATTTACAGCTATCTGCTTTTATTCATTTTGTCACTGTAAGTGAAGCACATTTGCATGTCCTTGTTTCCCAAAATCACCCAAATTGCTCACTGCACCTCATTTTTCCTGATGACCTCATGTGTTGTGGGATATCAGTGTAGATGATGAACCACTAAATATTTATTTTCACCAATTTGGGAATTAACAGATAGCAATGTTCAGCGGGATCTGCTCTGGAAGAGATGATGATGATGATGATGGTGATGATGATGATGGTGATGATGGTGATGATGATGATGGTGATGATGGTGGCTGAGCGCCGGGTAGGGAGAGGACATCTCAGCAGTCGCTCTGGCTTGGAGAGGCTCTACACTGAATGAGGTCAACTGAAGTGGGGACGTCCAAATATAGCAACTCCAACACCACCTGAGAGACTGCGAAAGAGCTTGTGAGAGTGTCTATCTCCTAATTCGCCAAGCTGAATGTGTCTGGCCATTAGCCTAAATACAGCACTAATTGATTTCTTTGTTTTAGAGAGGCTAGGGTCACGATACAGAGACAGACGGGGAATATGTCATCATTTATTTGCCAACCCAGGCTCACAGGAAAACACGTGCCTGTGGCGACATTTCTACAAAATGATCATATTTATTTGTGCACATTTATTTTGCACCATTTTCAAAGTGAAATCTGTTTTATCCAAATCTGATGAACGCGAATCAGGCAATGTTTTATGCTGGTTGTTGTAAATATTGCAGCAGAGTGGTTCTGAAAGGTCTATTGTGTTTGAAAACAACTTACCACCTACTCTAAACTTATATTATAGTGTGAAAGGGGTCCTATAATGCTTTTTCACTTTTTGAATTTTAGTCAGTGTGTGGTGCGTATGTTTGGACATGAAAGAAAACATTTACAAAGTTACAAATCTCAAAGTCCACTCCAAAGGGAAATTTAGTTTTAAAAAAATATATACAACAAACAACTTGTATTGGACTACACAGCATTGTTTTCCGGATGTTAAGAAGAATCCCTTTAGTCTAGCTGGCACTAACAGTTGTACATGGAACTTGCTGCTTTAGGAAAGGACGTGCCAGGACTGAAATGCCGTCTAAGCTGTTCGCCAATCACCTCGCAGTTGGGACTGCTAACCAATCACAACATATTTCGTTTTTCGGAAGGCAGGCCTTTATCAAACCCGGAACTAATAGAGCCATTTTGCCAGGCTGGGGAGAAAGATATTGTAATCATGTAAATTATGTGAAAAATAATGCATTTTTCGAACCACCAAGCATGAGAGCATGTTCTGGTGCATTCCCAAAACAAAATAAAGACTTTGTAAAAAAGCATAATAGGACCCCTTTGACAAAAGCAAATGTGAGATAAAACACATTTGCTGAAACAGCCTTTTTTTTTTTGCTTCTACAAGTCTTTGAGATTTTTTTATCATGACTCGTGTTTAACAGGACTCAAACCTGAGCTGGTTATGTGATGAAAAATGTAAAAATGCATTACAAATCATGCACTATAATAAACGTGTTTTGAATTCGTAACATAATATTGTGCAAGGAACTACAAGAAAATATGTATTCGATCATTGATAATCTGCTTGTATTATCACAACTTGTGTGAAAATTAATAAAAGTTGTTAGTGTTTTACTGCCTTTGGTTAATTTCAACTAGAAACTGTTGAAAATTGTATGTTCAGGTACGTTTGTGGAGTTTTGCACAAAGAAATATGTAGATCGAGGCATTTTTGTCCAATGAGCTTGGGTTGTTATTTGCCCACTCTGTATTGTTTTAGTACCCATTTTACTACCAGAATTAAACAATTCACATAACGTGCCCCAAAACAATAAGAAAAAACAACTTTGCACAGTTCCCCCACTTGCAGACAGGCTGAATTGTCAAATATAATATAACAAGACGTACCAAGCTTGCTCTGTAGCTTAGCCAGCAATATTTGGATTTATGTTTAAGTTAAGTTTAAGTTCCCTTGGGTAAGAATCCTGTGGGAAACATGACTCACGATGAAAGAGCTGAAAGATGATCAAAAGAGATCAAAAACAAGTTAAAATGGCATGGTTACGATCACTTTTTTACATCACATTCACTTTTGTCAATACTAATCGGGTAGGTTTAGGTGTAGTGCAGCTGGTTGTTCCAGCTGGTCTCTCAGCCTGGGGTGCGTTTCCCAAAAGCATCGTTAGCCAACTATGGTCGCAAGTTCCGTCGTTACCAACGTAGTTCAACTATTGGGCGTTTCCCGACACCATAGTTCAAACGAACAATTGCAAACAGCGTCGCAGACTTACGTGGTTGGAACTACAGCTCTCGACCTGTGGTTAGAAGCATCGTTTCTTGTTAGTAAGACGTGGGCTTAATAAATTATGTTCTTGGTCACAGTTTGCAAGCTAACATGCAGTACGGTCTATATCCTCAATTTTATCTAAATATAAATGCATTTTAATCTATGTATTTTTGTGCATCCTCTGTAAGCGTTGTATATGAGTAGTGCGCATGTGCACAAATGCCTGAGGGAACCCCGGAGTATGTCGTAAGAGAGAACACGCGATGAATCAAACATCAAATAAAGCGAAATGACAGGGAACAAAAATTAGTAAATTAGTCATTAGGTGCCATGTTCAATATACCTGCATTTTTTTGAGATCCCTAATCAGTTAAATAGCAGAAGTTATTACTCGGTGACGTCATTAACAACGGCCCTAAGTTGTTGAACTAATGTGGCTCAAACGACGGAGATGCGACCATGTTCGGGAAACACTGGTGACTAGCTAGTTCGTTTCAACAACAATGCATCGTACTATGGAGGTTAACCAGTGAGTTATGTCGTTGTACAGGAAACGCACCCCTGGCTGGCTAAGGAAGTGGCCAAAACCCCTCTAAAACCAGCCTGCTGACCAGCTAAGACCAAGCTGGATGACCATCATCAGGTTGGTACACAAGCACTTAATATACATGTTCATAGATTATATAGAGTGTCTAGAAATAAATATAAACAGGTCACTTAATATGTGACTGACCGGCACAAATGCAACCAGTGTTTTTATACAGTAAAAACAATGGCAATGCACTGCATCTTGTGACATTAAAAACAATGAGTTATTTCTCTTTTGATACTAAATACAAATATCCCTTGAAACCACTTAATTATATGATTACAATTTTTATAATTCTAAACATCAATAAAAGCATTACAAGCTACAAGCGCAAGGAGAATTAGTAATATAATGAAATGATTAAATGATTATATGATAAAATAGAATAATTAACTGATAAATGATTATGAATAAACTCTTTCAATTGAATGAAAATAAATAAATAAAACAACAGATGCATAGTCACTTCAAATCATGATTACGCTTATGTCTTGTCTCCGTGTGCATTTACCTGCATACAGAAGTGTTATTAGAAACTCTAGTAAAACTTCAGGTTTTGTGCTTATCCATTTTTACATCAAGGCATCTTGTTTTAAAGAAAAAGTTTATGAAAGAATAAGAACATTTTGATTAAAAAAAAATAATCACCCTCAAAAAATGAGGTTGTTGCTTCATAGGAACACATTTGGAGAACTTAAGCATCATCTCACTTGCAGTGAATGGGTGCCGTCAGAATGAAATGGGTGCCATCACAACTCCTGTCCATCAATTAGCATCTTGTAAAGCCAAAAGCTGTGCTTTGTGTGTGTGTGTGTGTGTGTGTGTGTGTGTGTGTGTGTGTGTGTGTGTGTGTGTGTGTGTGTGTGTGTGTGTGTGTGTGTGTGTGTGTGTGTGTGTGTACCTGGTATTCAGGATAGGAATAGGAATACCAGTAGATTTTGACCTTGTGGGGACATTTCTCAGGTCCCCATGAGGAAACAGGCTTATAAATCATGCACAATGAGTTTTTTTGAGGAAGTAAAAGTTTGCACAATCTCCTGTGAGGGCTAGGTTTAGGTGTAGGGTAGGGTTAGGGCGATAGAAAATACGGTTTGTACAGTATAAAAACCATTACGCCTATGGAATGTCCCCATAAAACATGTAAACCAGTGTGTGTGTGTGTGTGTGTGTGTGTGTGTGTGTAAGAAACAAATCTATCATTGAGATATTTTAACTTTAAACCATTTCTTCTGGCCAAAATATAGTCGATAATCCATAATAATACTTCTTTTCTCCAAGTCCATCTCCTAATGTCCTCTCATCCAAATCCATCCACATATTTGTTTAGAGCTGTTCAGGCCTGTAAATGGTGCTTGATCTGTGCAAATTCTCTCCTGATTCAGACCAGACAACTTTTTCACTAGAAAAGGCAAATTTATGAATAGAGGACAGTTAATTGCAGTTTAATGGTGAACATTTTTCACTGCATTCACTCACTTTTCACTGGAGCAAGTGATGGAATGCTACATTTCCCCAAATCTGATGAAGAAACAAACTCATCTACATCTTGGATAGTCTGAGGGTGAGGACATTATCAGCTAGTTTTAATTTTTAGATGTACTGTTCATGAAGCACCTCTTAAGAGATCCATAAACATCGCTAAAAAAAAAGCAAATTACAATCTCAGTGCCAGCATTGCACATAATTTCAGAAATCACAATTATTTGAATGGATAGCTATCCTCTTTGCACCTACATTTAATGCACAAAAGTAAATACCCATTCAAATCAAGTGTCTTTTTTCCGCTCAGTTGTTGTGTAACTTCATTAAAAGCAGTTGCTCTTTCTGCTCCATAACATTCTCAGACATGATATGTTAGAGGTTGAGGTGTATAACAGAGCAATGAACATGTCTTTAGAAGCACCGGTGTGACCCAGTCTCAAAGCCCTGAGGCAGAAGACAATTTCAGAGACTTTCACAGGAGCTCAAGTCATTTCACTCGGGGAGAATTCCACTAAGATGGAGCGGGCTGTTATTACATGAGAGCAGATTAAAAAACAACATTGTCCCTGTCTTGAAATGCGGACTGGTGATCAATGTGTGCGTAACTGCCTTGTCCTTAAGATTGTTCTTTTATTTAATACTCCCAAAGTCTGTGTGCAGAGCCCTTGAGGGCTGGCAGACGCTCATTACCCTTTATGATGCAACAAACTCTGTGTCTGTGATATGTGTTGCATCAAAATGTTTCCCCGGAGAATGTAAAGGAATCAAGTTACCTCTGAATTATACCAGCTGGATTATACTATGCACTATTATATGAAAAAGAACCACCATTGCCTTTTATTTCAGTTTACAATATTGCAACAATACCAATTAGATGTTGTCAAAAGAGTAGGCAAGTGGGCGATCGTCATCAGCAAACCCCTGGTGGCAACCAGGACAATAAAGCTGTGAAATCTGCATCAGGGCATTTCGACAGTAATTACTTTAGATTATTGAGGTACACTGTGTATATGATAGACATGCTGTTTCAAAACATTCTGTGAAATCAAATAGAGTAAAATAAAACATTTACACGGAATAAACTCCAAGCAATGCCACACAAGCAACAGAACCACTGCCATGCTGTTGTTCAGTACTTCAGCATGGATGCAAGTTCATACAGAGTAACTAGCATTTTAGACAAAAACTGGCAAGTCAGTCCATATATTTTTTTAGCCAACTAATACAGCAAAAAGTCTAACTGAAAGACAATCCAGCTGGTTTCATGGTTTTCAATTTCCCACTCCCTGTTCAGAGCAAGTCCTGCTGTTTGGATTTTATTTCTCAAAGAGCTTTTTTGTGTTCGGTCACAAAACTTTAGTGTTCTCTGAGAAACTTTGTGTTCACTCACAGAGAATGAAAACATTTTGCGAGTGAAGGCAATATTTTTCTTGGGTGGAACTTAAACTTGTGAAAGTAAAGGCATTGAAATGCAATATGTCCTCCCATCTCAAGTTTTTCCCATCACCATATCCCTTCAGGGCTTCATAGAATTCAGAATCTCACCAGACAAACAAGAGCAGGACAGAAGAAATCATTTCAAACTACTCCTTCAACATTAGTATCTGTGAAGACTTTTGCTTAGGTTTCTATTGTTTATGTTATAAAATGATGGTCTCACTTTATATTAGGCCTTAACTACTCACATTTAAATTAATCAGTTGATACAATGCACTTATTGTGTACATATTTGTTTTTATACTGTACTGTTAATTACATCTGTATTTAAAAGGTTCTTCAAGGGACGTCATTTTTAATTCCACAATGAACCATTCAGTCAAAGGTTCTTTAAAGAACCATCTCTTCCTTACCTTTTTTATAATCTGAAGAACCTTTTGTCACAAAGAACCTTTTGTGAAACAGAAAGGTTCTTCAGATGTTTAAGGTTCTTTATGGAACCATAGACAAAAAAGGTTCTTCTATGGCATCATGAAGAACCTGTATTTTTAAAAGTGTAATATAAAGTGGGACTCAAATTTCTAATAATTAAGCATTTGGCACTGTCTTTGTTTTAATTGGGACATCCAATGGTGCTTTGTAAGAAATCTGGGTGGAACATAAACAGTAACCAGTGATTACAATAACATTACTTTATGCAAACAATGGGTACAAATTTAGCTTATGAAAAATCAGTCATGCAACATATTTACTTAATTTCATTGTGGTTTTAGTAGGCAGTGCAACAATCCTTTAAATAGATCAGAGATTCTGGCTTTTTAATAACACATTTTGGGTGTAGTCAGTGTCTAAGAAATTCTTAACTCATCCATAAGTCTGTTATTTACAGTTTTTCTCAATTGCTTAAACACATTTCTTGAAATTATACCTCTTATTTGCGAAACTCTAAACACAAATCCACAACTCCTAACTCAATTCCCCAAACTTCTTATATTGAGGTCAAAATGAAGCTCTCCACTCAAAACAACACAATCTTGCTGAAAAACCAAACTTTGCTCTCAGACATGACACACAAATCCTCAAAAACACACACACTACAACACAGTTTTACACACTGATGAGATAAATTCAAAACAATACAACCAAAACAATCCAAATAAAAAACTTTTCACATGATGAAAACAACAAATCTATGCCTTTGCAAGTGTTTTATTCCTTAATTTAATGTACTGTAGAGTACAGTACAAAACAGCAAACAACAACAAAATATAATTTTTCTGCCCAGAATCCTGTCTTTGGTCTGGGACAGGCCAAAGAACCTCTTCAGCATCACAGGCTAAATTAGCCCTGGCCAGGCAGCAGGGGTCAAATCCTCTTGCATGCCTGATCCAACCCTGGCACTCATCAACTAAAATATATGAGACTGCTTGTTTTCTCGCCCTTGCCCTTCCTCTGTCTCTTCCACGTTGTCATCCACCTTCTTCTCCTCCTCCTCCTCTTTCACCTCCTACTCTTCCTCTTCAAAATTACACATTACTGTATGTGGGATACTGATTGAAAAAGACTGGATAGGATTCACAGTTACACTTGTACTGTACTAGTGGTCTGAGAAAAAAAAAATGCATTACAGTGTCATTGTGAAACAGCAAAGAAAAAGAAATATGGGCACAATAAAGGTAAAGGTAAAAATAAAAATTAGAAAGTCTACTGTCAGAATTTGTAACTCCTGTGTTGTCCTCTGTCTATATGCTTTCCAATGGAAGGTTCAAGAGATGTACCTTTGAGCTATTTCAGAGAACTGCTTTATCATTGGTTGATCTATATTATCTTCATTAGTGAAAGTCAAGATTCACTTGAATAATTTATGGCAAATTTACAAAAAGTCTAATAGAAATGTGTAGAATATATGATTGACAGTTTATAACAACTAGATCAAAAATTTTGCATTTAGGTAATGACTTATACGATGAGCTAATGACTTGATGTTTTGAGGGGTCAAACTATTGCACAGAGAACTATATCATACATTTTGAGCAACATGACAATAGCAACTGATAATGTGGGAAACCGCAGACAAATGTATCTAATCAGTTGTATGAATGTACCAAAGCAATCACAACTTGATCAGAAGAATCAGAAGCTTTTTATGATGTGCACAAGAGACTAGATGATGTGGATGTTGAACAAGTAGTTTTGACAATTTCATTTCTGATCTGAGAAATGCACCAAAGTGACTGAGAAAAACTGTAAGCTGACTTTTAGGTTCTGATTTGTGTGTGCTAAATTTTGACTCCTAGTGTTTCCACTTGGATAATTGTGTGCTAATTGAGCTCAAACTTCACAGATTGAGTGAACAATGTTGAATGCTTGTGCTTTCTAAATGACCACATGGTGTAAGCACTGAGAAATGTAGGGGTTTGTGTGTAGAGTTTTGCAGTAACAGTTCACCAAATATAACTCATGTGTCAAAGCAGGGAATAGTGTTTATTGTTTAGGGAAATGGGTGTGCTTTTTCAAAAATGGCGTTATAGTTTTGAAATTTTAGTTCAAAAGACTGGTTATAGTGTTTTAGCAATTGAGAAAAACTGTAAGACAGAGAACAATTGTTTGCTCTTGCATGGCATGATGGAGTTCTTGCAGCAGCCATATTACACATAAAGTTATATGTAATAGTTCTAGTTCTAGTTCTGGTCTAAGTATTAATAATTTATTACCATGCATAAGTTGCATATTTTAAGAGAAAATCCATTTTGTTTTGTGCATCACTTAAAGACAACCAAACCATACTTTAAGTGATATAAGATGATCAAACAGAGTGTTAACATACATTTAAAAGTACAAAATATGAATGTTTAGTTGCAGTTACAATATAAATTGTTGGTAACCGGCTTATAGTTATATACAAGAAGCATTTAGGTGTCTGAGAGAATTACTTTGAACAATTTATACATGACTTAATAAAAATTACCAATCAATATTTATTTGGTGACAACTACATTTAATTAGATATTTATTTAAAAAGCTAAACAATATTTAAATTATCTACAATGTTTACACACATTAAAATATGGCTCACAATATGTATTTATCATGCAGTAGGCTCTGAATTTAATTGATAACTCTGGTGAACTCTTCAAACTAAATGTACTTATTTCACAGACTAGTGATGTGATGAAAGACTGAGACTGAGATTGTGTGTTTGAGTGAGCCTTAGAGTATACACATGTGCACACTGACCGCTGCACTCATAAAGTATTTTTTTGTTCATTACTTAGAGTATATTTAGTTGCTTTTCTTAGACATATAAAGAAATACTGTGTATTCTTTCAATTTATACACTACCATTCAAAAGTTTGAAGACGGTATTTTTGGAAGCTAGTTGCTTATTAGAATGCGTATTACTAGCAGTTTGGCTGTTTATTGGTTTTTGTAATGCACATATTAATGCATGACTATTTTCTAGATCCTTTAACCCTATCCAATAAGTATCTAAACCTAATAGTGAATAGTGACTATGTGTTCTTGAATAGCATTTTTTTATGTTCTCTTCTGCTCACCAAGACTGTGTTTATTAAAAATAAATAAATAAAATAAAGGTAAAAGGTTCTACACTCTTAACAATAAAGGTGTTTCATGATATGCCATAGTAGAACTTTTTTTGTCTAAATGGTTCCATAAAGAACCTTTAACATCTGAAGAACCTTTCTGTTTCACAAAAGTTTCTTTGTGGCGAAATAAGTTTCTTCAGATTATAAAAAGGTAAGAAAGAGATGGTTCTTTAAAGAACATTTGACTGAATGGTTCTTTGTGGAACCAAAAATGGTACTTCTATGGCATCGGTCTAAAGAACATTTTAAAGCACCTTTATTTTTAAGAGTGTATGTGAATATACTGTAAGTTATTAATTTATTCCTGTGACCAAAACGTCTAGGTTACGTAGGTAACCCTCGTTCCCTGAAGGAGGGAACGGAGACGTTACATTTGGGAACTCACAATGTAACGTCGAAGTGATTCAATTGAGAGGGAACTAAATTTTCAGCATCATTACTCCAGTCTTTAGTGTCACATGATCCTTCAGAAATCATTCTAATATGCTGATTTGCTGCTCTAGAAAAAAAAAAAAATAATAATCTGATTATTATCAATGTTGTAATCAAGATATATGAATAGTTCAAAATAACAGCATTTATGTTTTAACATTATAAATGTCTTTACTGTCACTTTTAAATTTAATTAATGATTTTAATGTAATGATTCATTGCTGATTAAAGTACTATTTTTCATGTATCACATGTATATTGATCAAAAGTGACAGAAAATATATGTGTATGTATGTATTTTTATTTTTATTTTTATTTTTTGGAATGGCAATATTATTTCGGTCCCATAATTTTGTGACACAATACTATTAAATTTAATGAATGTAACTGTTATATTAAAATATATATTAGAGTTTAACTACAATATAGCAATAGCCCATAAAATCAATATTTTCCTGGCAGTCCCGAGCTCTCGACAGAGTGGCTTCAGCCCTTCGGCCCAGTGATGCTCCTATAACTCAACAACCAGAGGCAGTGGGCAGCCGCTCTCAGCTGTGGAGCCTCTGCCAGTTACTCATGCCAAAGATTTGAGTGTTGTGTCCTCTTCTCATTGCTGTGGGTATTCAGCCCATTCACCCCTCTCAGCGGAAGGCAACGGGAAAAACAAGAGAAAATAATGCACTTCCGCTGGCACTGGGAATGTTGTTTGGCTTGGGCTCCCGAACTCTTGTTTCTTTAAGTAATGGCTGGCAGAGCAGACAGTGTGCACGACTGCCACGCTTCTCCTGCAATCTTTAATCTTTAATGAGCTAAATATTAAAAAAATAAACACGTATAGCCATTCTTTAGAGCGGGCGTGCCTATGCTTGAACAAAGCCTAGTCTTGTTAAAAATGGTCTTGTTATAAATACTTTTGTTTTATGCAATTTTTGACTGTACTAAAGCATAAAAATAACATGTTTGCAGATATTTTGCAAATATGTTAAGTTCACATGCTTGTTCCAAAAAAAAAAACTTTTCAGCCACTTATTCTACTTTAAAATGTGCATTCGGTGTTGGAATGTCTGATATTGTTTTGGTATGTGTGTGTCCATTTCTAATTTACCCAATAGTATTTTAACAGTCCGGGTTGCCAGTTGGCTAAAAACACAGTGCGAGCAAACACACTGGGTTAGAGATTGCAAATTCTTCCTAACTTAAAAAAACCCCGGTTTTCATCTAAAAGGCTCTCTATGACCAAATATTAAAATATAATGAAACAACTTACAGTTTAAGGCTCGTTGCCTAATATTGTCAGTTGCACTTGTTCCTTGTTGCATCTGGCAATCCGGGTTAGTGTTGAGTCTAAAGAGGAGGGGGCGGGACAAACTCTACAATATTTTGAATCTGGACTAGTGTCCATTTCAACTGCTAGCTGTCAATCTTACATTCTGCACCTTTAATATAATGTGTAATTTTAAGTAGCTTCAACAATTCCTGGAGATGGAATGAAAAAGCCACCTAGCACTGCAGTGACAGGTAACAATAAGCAAACATGAAAGCTAACAAGTGTTTTATATCCCAAACCCCTTTTACTTTGGCATGCAACTCGTACGCGAGCATCCAGCCACCATCAAGCACTTAAATCTGACAATTATGTGCAATTTAGATGAAGATGACTCAAATAGAGGGCCAACTGAGAGATGGTCTGTCTTTCTCCATCTGTCAAAGTCTTCTGGTTCATGTCCGTGGGGGTCTATTGTGTAAGAGGTTTTTACAGCAGTAACTGAATTATAAAGGAGCCCCAAAACACCTGGGAGGATGAGCGGCACCGTGGCATACATTCGCAAGCTTTTGGATGGGATTGATGGCATGCACTTAAGTTGTGTTACCATGCCGCTTCTGGTATTAATGTCTTGCATATTTTGCTCACCTACATGCATTTGATTCTCTTCTGGAGGTGTGGGAAAAGCCTCTCTGCTAGGTTGGCAATCCTTCCACAAAAGCGGCATTAAGCATTCAAGAGCTCCAGATTCTGCTGAATGTGAACAGACGGGTCTTAGGTTGACTGCTCATGCATTCTGGTTGATATCTTATTAAGGCTCTAATTTATGTGAAGTCAAGCCACACAGCTTTAAGAACTAGGACTGGCGTGTCCTGATAATTGTCATCTTGGCTGCTGGATTGCAGACATTGTTTTAGATAGACAAGATGAGTATTTGAAAATGTTCCTTTACTCTACATTGTCAAAATTATTGGTGAAACTTTAGTTTAGGAAACAATTCTCACTATTAACCAGCTGCTTATTAGCATGCATATAACTAACATATTGGCTGTTTATTAGTACTTATAAAGGACACATTAGTGCTTATTAATGCTTTATTATTATATACTAGATTTCTTAGTCTTAGTCTTATATTGTCACAGTCAGGCAGGTTGAGGAGTGGAGATGGAGGAGAACCGGAATAAATGAATATAAACAAAGTTTATTAAACAAAACACTGAAAATGATACAAACAAACAAAAACCAGGAGCATAAACTGAGGACATGTAACATCAACGACGGACAGCTGGGAGTGATCAGACACAGACTTAAATACACAGAACACAAGGCGTGGCTACAAACGAGATAACAAGATGATGAGGGGGAAATACAAATATGGGCATAGACTAAACCAAATAAGACTAAACCAAAAGGGGGAGAACAAGGATTAAACCATATAAACTAGAAACAGAGGGGGAAAAACACTAGGAAAACAGAACAGGACAGGACAAAATACTGACATATATCTGAACTTAACAAATACATTACTAACTATTATGCTATTTTTTAAATTATGCAAGCAGCAAATTAGGAGTTTATTGAGGAAAAAGTCATAGTTTATAGTTAATAGTGAGAATTGTTTTTTATCATATTATTTATTTCAAAGATTATTGGAGTATGTTTTACAAAAAAAAAAAGATTTTGGTAACTTTATTTTATAGTGCCCTTGTTACACATTACATGTGCTTACTACTCTAATACTAGTGAATTATGCATAATTATATTCAATTAACCCTAAACCAAACCCTAACTGCTAAAATAAAGTAGTATAGCCAAATTCTAAACAACTCGCAAATTCTTTTTTAACCCGCAATTGTTAGATATTATGTCAGATCTTTTGTTCCTCCTCCTTCCTCCACCAACTGTGACCTTGGACCAGAAAACCTAAGGGTCAATTTGAAATGAAATGAAATTGAGATTTAAACATTATCTGAAAGTTGAATAAATAAGGTTTCCATTGATGCATGGTTTGTTAGGATAGGACAATATTTAAAAAATAAATAAATAAAATTTTAGAATCTGAGGGTGCAAAAACATCAAAATACTGAGAAAATCACCTTTTGTTGTCCAAATGAAGATCTTAGCAATGCATATTGCTAATCAAAAATTAAGTTTAGATATATTTACGGTGGGAAATTTACAAAATATTTATGGAACATAATCTTTACTAATTTAATAATGATTTTTGGCATAAAAGAAAAATGTATAATTTTGACCCATACAATGTATTTTTGGCTATTGCTACAAATCAATGTATTTTTATTTATTTACATTTCTTTTAGACTATTGCATCATTAGACACACAACTTAGTATTTATGAGCTATTTATTACTGTTATATGATATTATTTTGTAATATGGCAGTCACTTGTTGCTGCTCAGTGGGGTTCCAAGTGATTAAAGAAATTGTCTTTTATGCCAGATTGTCTGTTTATTAGGGCCAAATGACAGCACTGAAATATGTTTTGTTTGTTTTCTGTAAAGCTGCTTTGAATCAAACTGTATTGTAAGAAGCGTTGTACAAATTAATGTAAATTAAATTGAACGCATAATATGTTTTACTGAGAATATTCAACTTGTTGGGGTTTACAAAAATAGCATTACTACAAGAAGTTTTCTACACAACATGAACGCTCTTATCCTTATCCAAAGTCCTAATAAACTTTAATATCCAGCATGAAATGTGGCTGCTGGTAAGAACCAAATCTCTGTTTGAAATAATTCTGCAGATCTATTCATAGATGTGGACTATTTTTCTCAGTAAGTGCTCTCCCTTTGAGCTGAGCTAAATGTCAGTTTGTTGTGCTCAAATGGAAAAGAAAATGCTACATGAGTCCTAACCATGGAACTTTGAACATTGTGTTCACAGAAATTGTTGAAATCTGCTTTTTTGTCAGTCTTACCTCAACTGAGCCTTATTCAGTCTATTATATTGTCCTGGAGTACTTAAGGAAGAAAATGTCAAAAAAACAAAAAAAAAAAAAACAAAGACAATGATAGTTCTTAAAATGCCATTGTCAGCATAAACATGTATATTGCAATGAAAGTACATGCTTTCGCTGTCTGATTATAGTTACTTTATAAGCACTTAAAAGGTCTCTAAACATAAGAATAACTTTGATATTGTTACTAATAATTCAAGAACACTTACTGGACTGAAGCAGCTTCACTTTATTTAATTATCCAGACATCACTTTATAGAAAAATCAGTGAGTCTCAAATCTGATCATCAGGCTTTTGAGAAATGTTTGTTTCCAGAACCTTTATGTTGACTGTTCGTCAGTGGAGAAATGATTTTTCCCAAGCCCCAAAAACATCTCAGATCTTTTGAGGAATGTTTATTTGTTCATCTCTCAATCATCATTTAATTGGATTGCATTTGGGGTTTGACATTAACACCCGCCCTGGATTTTAGCAGTGGCAGGGAACATGGTCACTCCCACTAGCCACTTTGGTGGGCTGAATTTTATAACAGAGCTCGACAATAATGCTTGTCTGGGACAAGTGGATTGTTTAAAAGGGCAAGTGAAAGTTTTACCCAACAACATTACAGCAACATGACACTACCAAGAGAGAGCAGTTTTCCCCGAAAATCAAGATTGCAAATTTGATATTGGCGCGTAGTTAATATACATTTTAGTGCAATATTGTTTGTGTTTTTGCTCAATTTGGTTAACAAAAATAGTTCAAAACAAAGATCACAGCAAAACAGTCATGCATCTCTGAGCAACATACAGCAGTGTTTCGTTACTGAATGATATTGCATTTCTGAATGAATCATTTGAGTCAATGATTTAGTGGTCCATTCATAAAGACAGGCACTTGCATGAATCAGCTGTCTGTATAATCATTTGAAAGCATGACTCAATGACTCATTCAATAAGACAGTCACTTGCTGCCATCTATTGGCGGTTTACTTTCATATTTAAAAAGTAGCTTATCTTTGCATTTTTTCTAACATTCCATATAACTGAGTTTAAATACCAAGCTCTTAACATTATACTGTTGCCATTTTCTAATGTAAAGGCTTCATGCTACATTTTCAGTTTCTTCTGAAGTGGAAAGATGTTTTTTTTTTTTTTAAATACAAATTTCATTTGACTGGTAACAGCCCTATTGTTACAGAAGCAGACCAAACAAGAGAGGTAAGAGTGAATATGAACAGGTTTATTGATAGCAGAGCAAGTTGATGATGATAGCGTGCAGAACCGGGTAAGTATAACAGTCCTAGATGAGTTTCTTGATGTGTAGACTGAATTATGAAGACTGGATGTTTTTCCTTTCCAGGAACGACGGGAGGAGGACTGGTGAAGGCAGACACACTCACACACACACTGCTGGAGTTCCGTAAACAGACTTATGGCTGACACACCGCTGACTGGAGACTGCGACTTGACTTCGGCTGGAATAGACGAGAATACAGGTAAGTATCAGAAGGTAAGGTTCGAGGTAAGTATGGAAGGGTTTTGAGAACACAAGAGTGACGCTCAATGAGTCCGCTTCGTGCAAACGAGCCCGGACGCTGATGACTGTGTGTGAGGTGTCTTTATAGTGCGTGGTGATTGGGTGCAGGTGCGTGATGATTAGAACTCAGGTGACTGTGATCTTGGTGTGATTGTGGGTGCAGAACCTGACCAATCCGTTACACCTATAGTGCCTTATTAAATTAAGTCAAATTATTAATAAAATATAAGAATTTGGAATGAAAGATAATACATGCATTTAATATGGTTTTAATTATTATGCCCTTTAATTATGCAAAAAAAAAAAAAAAAAAAAGACCTGGAAATCAATTTAAATACATTTTAGTATGCAGTAACTTTGCTCATATAAAATGTAATTTCCTATCAACAAAATTGTAGCCAGTGAAAATGCTAAGTGGCTGGTAATTTTGGAAAACCAATAGCCACAGTGGCTGGTGCGCAAATGGTGCATTATATGTTTTAGTAATTTAAATATCTTACTGAGACATTAGAGAGTAATGACTGAAATTTGTATTATTTTTTGGCAGCATCTGCTATACTGTTTTAAAGATCTCACTGATTTAATGTACAGAAATGGTAGCACAAACTATTCTGATGGTCCCTTTCGAACATTATTTTGACAATAAGTAACATTGCACTTACATGTTAACTAACTCTCATTAGAGTATTAGTAGACTGTCTGCTTAATATCTGCTAACTCTTTATTGTCATGGTCTCTTAACAGACATTCTACTGACTATAAGTAACTTTGCAAGTACCCTGCCACTCTACTAAATACTCCACTAACACTGTAATGAGAGTTAGTAGATATGTAGGTGCAAGGCTACTTATAGTCAACAGAATGTGTTAAAGGGACCATCAAAATAAAGTGAAACCACTATTTCTAACTAACATGGGGATATCTAAATACTGTTGCAAGTTCTGTCATTACCAACATAGTTCAACAAAGCACAGCTTACTATGACATTAATTAAATCATGTTCTTGATTAATTCACAGAAGTCATTACTCCACCACCTGATCACGTAATTGTTAACAGTTCAACATTGTCAATCCAATGTGATTTGAACAACGGATGTAGAACAAAGTTATTACGATTTCTGGAAATAGTTGTGACTAGCTAGTTAATGATGCAGGTAACACTTTATTTTACAGTTTCTTAACTAGTTGCTTATTAGCATGCATATTAATAAAATATTAGCCATTTATTAGTACTAATTAAGCACATATTAAAGCATCATTCTACATGACCTTATTCTACATCCCTAATCCTACCCAATATCTAAACTTAACAACTAAATATTAATAAGCAGCAAATTAGGAATTTATTGAGGAAAAAGTCAAAGTTAATAGTAAATAAGTGTTCCCTATTCTAAAGTGTTACTGTTTCTTTTAATGCTTGTCTATGAAGCCTTACCAAGAAATAGAAATCGCGGTAACACTTTCTATGAAGCCCGTATTTATAATACATTATAAGGGTATTCTTAAGGCATTATAATGAATGCATAATGCATTATATATATATATATATATATATATATATATATATATATATATATATATATATATATATATATATATATATATATATATATATATATATATATATATATATATATATATATATATATATATATATATATATATATATATATATATATATATATATATATATATATATATATATAATATATATATATATATATATATATATAT